>NW_019384353.1:495598-555620 GCF_000671375.1 Centruroides sculpturatus | reverse complement strand
ATATATATATTTTTACAATAATTTATTTTTCTATTTGCATGACTACGTCGTAGTTTCATGTTTAATAAAATTCAATAACAATTTTAGAAAGTATTATTAGACTAGTTGCGATGTTAGCCAATTTATATTAAAAATTGTTACATTAATTTTAGTAAATTAATTGTTTTTAATACAGATTCTTGATAAAATATTATAATTTTTTCTTATTTTTACATGTTAAAATTTGTTTTCGTGATATGCTTGGATATATTTTGTTATTTGGTTTATTCAAGCTTAGAATGAAATGAACGTTCCAGTTTTAATACGCAGACATGCATTAAAATTGACAGGTTAGAAATTTGGCATTTGTTAAAATAACAGTTATAAAGTAAGTAAGATTTATGTCATTCTTTCATAAATGATTTTTTCCAAGTCATATTTAACAGAAACTTTTTAACGACCTCTTAGCTATAAGTGTATATAGACCTATATATGTTATTTATTATTTTTTCATTTTTTTAAGGTGTTGTCCTATCAGCCACAAATAGTCTACTGTTTATAACATATTCAGGAATTTTTAGGTAAGGCTGAAAGTCATTAATCATAATCATCAGGATCATTTAGAGGTCCGGGTCAGGATGATGCCATTTATACAATATATTTAAATATAGTGAAATTATAAGATGAATTCAAAAATAATAGATTTTTAAAAAATGTATTATGGCAGATAATTTTTTTAAAAAAACTTTTTATAAATATCGTATGTTAAAGTAGAACTTAACTTTAAATTTAAAGTTTGCGGTCGATCAGCGCCAACTTTAAGCCCTATAATTTTATTTACTATTTTATTTTTGCACATAAATTCTTTCTAGGTTTATGCTATAAATATTTAATAGGAAGAGAAAGTAAGTTTTTTGCACGTAAGGATTAGCACATATATATTTTTTTTACCGTTTAAACTGTTTGTCTCACTAAATATCCCATAGCCTTATCGTAATGATCAATGCAGTTATAATCATTTTTATACTTCGTGAAGAGTTATATTATATCTAGAAATAGATCTTAAATATTAATTTTCTTTTTACAGTTATTAACATAGTCTTACATTTATTATAGGGACTGTTATATTTATTGAACTTAAATTATACATGTTCCTCACGTAACCAATTATAGGCAACCTACCAATAGAATCTATACAACTAATTAAATTCCGCACATCTATTATAGGTTAGATTGAAGGTAGATAAAATTATTCGACTTAAATATTTACAAGTAAAGTGGATAATATTACATTTTCACGTAGCTGGACTTAAAAGCCTGCAGCTAGAGCTACATATTTTATCCAATATTTATTATATTAACTTATTATTGGTAAAATATCTATGTCCACAAGAGGTAAGAGACTTTTATTAGGAGGTAGGTCTGTTCGTCAAGGACATTTGCTACACATTAGTTACGCACAGTTAAAAATCTAATGCTTTATACCGCACTCTATACTTATAGGTCATTCACTCGACCTTGAGGTCATAACACTAGTGCGACAGTGTAAAAGCATAATTATAAAATGTGTCCTTGCTACAAGCTGATAGCCCTAAGACATTCAATTATAATCCTTTTTTGAGACATGTTTCACCTAAATAGCAATTTTGGTCTTGATTCGACCAAACCAACTCTAAGTGGAGTAATTGCTATAATAATCCGCGCGACCTTTCTACTAAACTGAATGAAAACATTTTTGATGATCTTCCACCATCACGGTGTTGAAATATTTGACGTATTAAATAGTTTATATCTGTCTTTGCCGGCGTATCAGTTCCTATTCTTACTTTCCCTAACATCTACACGCATCATAAACTTTGGTTATTTTAATTGTCAAATTTAAACATTATTGGAATTACTCAAGGTATGATACAGTAAATAACAGTATTTAATATAAGTTTATATAATTATGCAATTTATCAGTTAATTAATTTTAAGAAATTGTAAAAATTATTTAGTAAAATATCATACATTAACGTGTTGTATTTTTAAGAAAAATTAGTAAATTATTCTGTTTTAGTTTAAATTCATATAAAAATATAATTAAAATTTACGTATTGCTTTTTAATCAAAATTAAATTTATTTATCTATTATTCGTGGAAAAATATAAACCGTAACTAAAATGACAACCTTACGGTGAATTTATTTTATTGGTGCATATATATATTTCTTAAATTCGTAAATTGATTAAAAATTTTTGACCGAATTAAAGATTAATAATATTGTTATATAAATGCTTAAATGTAAAGTGCAAATAGTAATAATTAGAAAATGATTACACTTGTATTTGGTAAAAATGCAATAAAAAATATAGATAAGATTTAGCATACGTATTAAGTCTGTAAGATAAAGCATGCACTTATAAAATCTGTAAAAATATTTTAAATTTTATAAATGAAATGAATGAACATTTTCTGTATAGGCTATACACGGAAAAAGGTTCTTTTCTTAACAAATATAGGATAAGGAAATTGCTACACTAAAATTATAACTGTAAAATGTTGTAAAGATACCATTTTATGTATAAAATATTGTGCAAAAACTCACTAGACCTACATAAAATTAAAAAATTCAAGAACTCCCTCTCATTAAGAATTAACATTTATAGCACAACTTTTTTAAAATAGTCAAAATATTAAAGCTTTAACAGTCGTTCTAAATTTTGAAATTCATAAAAAATATCAAGAACTGTGGTATTGTTAAATAAATCTGTATGAAAAGACATTGAAATCAAAGTAACTTTTTAGGAATTTATTTGATCATTAACATTATATTTTAACGTTTAATTAAAACTTTTTTCTTTTAAAGTTTTAATTAATAAGAGTTTTAAATCTAATTTCATATTTTTCATTTTAAATAATAAACATAATTAGTAAAATATTAATGTGATCATAAATTATTACTTCAGAAAATTTATAAGCCTATTTATTATAAAGAAGATGATGCTATGTAAATATCTAGTTTATCATAAAAATTTTTCATCAGTCTTATAGTTTTCTTATGTTTACCTGAACGTTATATTCCCTATGGTAAAAGATAGATTCGATTGTCTGTTAGTAACTTTCATCGAGTAATTTAAGAATCTGAAACGTTTAATTACTTATTAGATATATTCAGTATCATTTATTTGTTAATATGAAATATTTATAGACGTGTTTACTTAGCATCTTGAGCGAAACTTAAACATTTGGTCTTATAATTATGTAAAGTTTAAACGGTAAATTACTTGTTTAAATAATTTTGTAATTAATATAACTATCGAAAGATACATGAAAAATTTGATTTTAGAATAGTAAAATTTACTTTTCATTTAATACATTTAACAATATTATTAATAATAATTCAGTTTTTATTCAACTGTTTAATGTTTAAAATTATTAGTAATAGCTAGACTAGATTCTGATATTGAAATATTGCCTTCTAAGTTTTAATTTATATAGATAAAAATTAGAGGAAAAATTCAAAATAATCTGAGATAATATTAATATATATTTTTATAAACAATAAATATTATAAAAATAAAAATTACAAATTATTGTGATACGATTTCTGTAAAAAACAAAATGTTACGTAAGATTTGCTATAGAAATTTATGATAATTAAGTTATTGTAAAAAAAGATAAGTATTTATTTCCTGTACAAGATAGATATGAATTTTCCTTATCACGTAAAGAATATTAAATAGTCTCAAAGACTACAGGTGTATAATTTTATTTTCATAAGAGATGAATGAATCTGAGTAAGAATGAATAGGCCTACTTATGAGGACGAGCCATAAATAAGATAATATAAAAAAAAAATAAAAATTCTATATATAACTTGCATATGTATGGGTAAAATAAATGAATGAATTACAAAAAAACTAAAAGAAAAAATCCATTATTTTTGTCATTTTTACTTGAACAGTATATAAATTTAAATCATGAAAGAAATTTTTATCTTACTATAAACTTCTTCAATGAAACATTCTTTACATGGTAATTTTAAGTGCTTGAGTAAATTTCGATTAAATTTATTTTGAGCAAATATTATACTTTTAAAATAATTTATTTATTTTAATTTATTTAAAAATTTTTCTAAATGTTTATCAGTTCTTTATAATAAAAATTAGAAAGTTAATATTTGTATTATTTTACGCTCGTAATAATTTTAATTTATTTAAAAATATTTCATGTTTGCAATATTACCTATCTTTAAACATTTAAGTGAATTTCTTAGAAAATTGACTTTAATTTCCTGTTCTTAATTTAGTTTAGATAAATCTATAAATAGTAGTAAAACCTAATGATAAACAAAAGAGAAAACAACGCGTTAATCCATTTTTTATACAATAAATTTTATTAATTTTTTATTGTATACACGCAAGTATTTGAAACTCAATATCAATTTGTATAAATTTTTAAAATATTTTCTAGATAACAAATATAAAAATTATAAATATACAAAAAATCAGAATAAAGCATAATATTTTAAATTTTAGAACAAATTACAAAGTTCATAAATCTGCAATATATATAGTCTATAGGCTTATATTATAGAGTTAAAGTTTGTATAATCAATTTATTAAAATTTTAGCATTTTTTCCTTATATTAAAGTATGTTAAATTTAGTACAAGCATAACTGCGTAAGTAGCATTCAAGCATAATATTAATTTTCACTGCTACACCTAAAATCTTTTTTTAAAAGCTTTTTCTAAAATCTATACAATGTATCACGTATAAGTCGATAGTGTCCAAACTTATTTAATAATTTATAAACGAAGAATAAAGATATATTTAATTAACAAGAGTGGATTAAAAATTAATATGCATCAAAGAAACAATATATTTCATATATAAAAATTCCATAAAAATTGAAGATCATACTTGACTCCTCCCCCATGTATTTGATTGGACGACGGAAGCGGAGGAGTGGTTTGGCAGTCTAATTACATAGCCGCAATTATCAATTCGCGTAGGAGGAGGCGATCAATACACTTTTACCTCTTCTAACGTTATCTCTTTCGTCTATTGGACCATCGGATGTGACGTAACAATACGCCTCTTAAAAGATCCTTCAATGGAATTTTTGGGCATGTTTTTGTCAGAAAGGAAATTTTCTAGAGATTTTTAATTACTTGCCTCTTTTAGTAAAAAGATGAAGCGACATAAAAGAAATGACTTTGTTTTTTTTTTTTTAAAGGGATTTTTATATTTTCAAAAATATTAAATTTTTACAATCCAAAAAAGAAATTGTTTTTTATTTTCTTTTATTTTTTAATTTTGTTTAAGCATTAACAATTTATATATTTTCCCCCTCTTGTGGTTCCTGTAATAAATAAATGTTAACTGTAGCTTGACTGCTTGACTCTTTAACTATACAGGAAAGCAAGTTTCAAGTAGCGGTATAAAATGATGCAATAAATTCTTTAAAATCGAGTTTGAATAAGTAAAAGTAATAATAACATTAAAATAATTTTTAAAAAAATCAAAACTTGACATTAAACATTTAAAAATTTGAACCTTTTCGAAAATTTATTTTGTAAATTAATATTTTAAGATACGGAATATTTTTTACAAATTATTGTTTGGTGAATATTTTAATAAATATATATTAAAATTTATTAATGACTTTTGCTATTTAAAAATTTATTTTCAAACGAAGCGAATTTAAAATTTGTATTATTAATTTATAATAAAATCGATTTAAAATTTATAATTAAAATTAAGAGACAAATGAAAATTATATTTCAAATTATAGTTAGTTATCTTCATTAAAGCAATTATAATAACGTTGATTAACTTGTATTTTCCTAAATTATAAAAATATAACCTATAATTCTACAAAAATTGTTTTATAAAATTACTGGTTGTACAATGTACCGACGGTACAAAACAATTTGCGAAACAATGTACTAAATTAACAATGTTTTGTCATTTTAAAAAATTTTAATATTTATTATTTTAATTATTACGATTAAATTAAAATTATTAATTTAAAAGATTTGATTAAATTTTATATAAGCTAATAAAGAAATGTTTAATAATTTTTTATTATATTTTAAAATCTGATTTGCATCGACTATATTTTAATTTTAAACAAATAAGCAAAATACTTCTATATTATTCTTTTCTTGTTTGGGTTTAAAATTACATTTGAAATGCTCAATATTTTCTGCTAAAGTGTACAAAATTTCTTACTTTTTATACCAGGACTTTGATATTTACGCCTTCTATGCTTTGTTTTATGCTGCATATTACTAACGTAATTTAAACATAGCTCCAGAACCTAAAGATATATCATAGATTTATTATTAGTTTTATTTTTTAAATAAAATATATTTAATGTAACGAATTTAATAATTAAAAGTTGCACAGGATTTAATCTTTGTAAGGTGATAAACTATACAAATTTCAGATAGACATGTAGACTAATCTCTAGATTTTCAATTTTAGTTTTTCAGTTTTTAGATATTATTAAGCTTAATTGACTATTTTAATGCTTATTTTAAATATCAGATATATAAATATAATATTTTTATGTTCTTTAAGTATGTAGGATAGAATTTTATCTTTGTATAATACTATATTTTGAGTCGTTTTATAACCTGTATTAATGCTATATACGTTGTTGATTCATAATGTTAATATAAGGGAAATTTTACTTAAAGTATAATTTTTAACTTAAATTTTTATTAAGGGAAAAACCAATTCGAGTGACTCAGTAAAATTTACCTATTCCGGTGATTCATGAAAATTAGCATTATTTACTTTCTCTTTTGTATAACTTATTAAATTTACATTTGTAAAACATAAGTATAAAAATTCAATAAAATATATAGAGTAACACTATATTAGCAATCTTCAATTTTAGTTTTAATTACATAACTTTTATATATTTTGCCAGAGTTAAAGAGAAGTTTAGATTTGTATTGTTCTTTGCAATTTTATAGATCAAATAGGCTAATTTATATTCCTCAAATATAATTATACTTACCTATACTTATAATAATTTGTTTAAAATGCTAAAATAATTATATAATTTTTACAATAATAATAAATCATTTATAAATTTATCTAATTGTTTCCTTGCTACCGACATTTATAAAATTGTTATCATGTAATATAAAAAAAAAAATTCTTAAAATATATGAAACTCGAATTTCATAATTAAAGCAGCATATATAATTTCAATTAAGTTTATACAACTTCGATAAGATATAATTAAACTATGCGTAATTCGAATACGTAAAGTCCATTTAGAGTAGAATATATTTGATATTTTATCCGTATAATTCATATATTATACTATTAAATTAACTAACAGATTAAAGTCTAAATTTAAATCGTTGTAGTAATAGATTATACCTTATATAGTTTCTGAATACTAAATGCATACCTTAATTTAACAAAATACCAGTTAAACACGCGATAAAATAGAATAATTGATTTTAAATTAAGTTGTTTACAACATTTATTAACAAATCAAATTAAAATTGTAATCAAATTGAAAGAAAATAATAATAAAATAAGGCATTTATATTTTTAAATATTTCTCATTTACAATTTGCATACAATTTTTTTTATAAGCACATGACAAATATTTTATGTGTAGAAAAAGGTATAAATAATCTAGTAATGGAAATATTACAAATCTGTCCTATTTTTATATGCCTATTTTATATATACGTTTATAACATTACACGAAACAATTAAGTCTACTGTAAGCTATAAACTTGTAACAGACTCGCCATTCAATGCAGTTTAATTTTATTTGTAGAAGTCTCTAAAGCTATTTCGAATTTTAAAAACTTTGTCCTTGTTATAAAATATCTTTAGGAATGCAATTATAAAAATTTTGTCCTATTTTTAAATGTTTATTTGATATTTATAAAAACTATAAAACATAGACTCACACTTAAAATGAATAAGCCTATTTCATACAAATTAACGTATTTTAAGTTATAATTGGTTATTTTAAGTTTAAAATAGTTTTTTTATATCATAAATAATTATTATTTAATCTATTAACATTTAAAAAATTATTATAATTTGAATTTCTTTATAATAAATCTGTAGATATGCTATTTTAAGGCAAGGCATTAGGCTGATAACTGTATATAATCTTCAACGCAAGTAAAATTTTATATGAAAGATTTAAAAAATGCGCAAACATATTTATTTATGTATTATTTAAAGAATTTAAATTTCTTTATTTAAGAAAATGATTTAAAGGATCAAAAGTATGAATCTTAAAAGATTCTTACCATAAATCTGTCGTTCTTTAGCCTAAGTTTAGTGTATTTTAAATGTTGAAATCCTTTAATTCCGTAGAATTTCTTTAAAATTTCGAAATTAATTTTTACTAAATGCCTTTATAATTTAACAGCAAACAAACAACGAAACTTTTTCATAATAAATCTTTAAATTTTTTTTTACATTTTTGTAATATTTAAAGCATAATTCAAAACACAAAACTATGAATTTCAATAAAGATTTACACCTGGGAGATTTAAATGGATATAGGCCCTATAAGTTTAATTAAAAATACTTTTTATAGTGAAAAATATTAATTTATAACAAATATTTATAGCACAGTAAAGTGTACTTATAAATTAAATGAAGTTATTATTAATAAATTGACCGTTTTAAAGAGAAAAAATTCTTTTGATAGAGGCCTACAGCTGACAAAGATAATTTTATACGTGCTAAATAATATATAATTAGACATTTAAAAATATATACACACTCTAGCTATACTTTTATATAAAATCCCGTAATATTTATCACATTTAATTGTTTTTATATGCTATATATTTTATTATTTTTATTATTAAATGAAAGAAGTAGAAACATAGGTTATAAATTTTCTACTATAAACTTTAAAACGAATTATTTTTATCTAAAATTTCGATTTTAAAGCTATATACAAACTACTTTAAAGGTAAATTTTATTATTTTATGATTGGAATTTGAACTCTTATATATATTTATTTGAAAATAAAATAAATTTTATATCTTTAACAGTAATAAATTAACTTATGGACTTGTAAAGTATAGTTTTACGTGACTGAAATATAATAAAAAATTATAAGGTTATCCCTGACATATTTATAAAAATGTATATATGAAAAATTGTTTATGTTTTATGTATATATAAATTTAATATTAAAATAAATTATTTTTCTAATATTCTTTTTTTAAAATATGTTTTGATTCTATAAAATACTTTATCCTTGTAAAAATAATTTGTAAAAAAATACGTTGATCAATTATCCGAATGCCTTCTATAACATAACTTAATATAATTTAAGTGCATCAAATTCGATTATTCTCATCGAATTTTCTTGATTTATTCTTAATATAAAAATATTTTTTCATTTTAAAAATTTATTACCGAATTTTCATTATCGATTCCATAAAATATGAAACATTTTGACAAATAAAATTATAATAAAATCGAATAAAAGAAATATAATATTAATGTTTTTTTCTCTTAGTTTTTATACAATGTATTTTTTTATGGTAAATTTTCTAAAATTTATTTATATAAACGATAAAATGTTATATTTTATAAAGTATATTTTTATTTGATTAAAATAATTATGAAGAAAGAAAAATTTTTAGAGAAAAATATGTAATGTAAATGCTAGATTTTCTTATAGAAAATTGACATTTAGTCAGAAAAAATGAAAAATAAAAAATGATTTTTTCGTCCTACCGAAACAATTTTGGAATAAATACAATTTTCTATACTTGACAGATTGATAACTGTTTATGAACTTTATACACGAAGTTAAAAGTTCCATAAGTAAACTGATTGACAGACAATTTAGTAAAATTCTTATTACATTTTAAAAATATTTTTTCCCAGACATTTATGCAATATAACCAATGCAAATTTCTTTACTCCAAATTCAAAGAAACGGATAAAATAAATGAAAATTTTATGCCCGAAAATTCATTAAACCTTAAAGAAAATAAAATTGAAATTTATGACGTTTGGAGAAAGTGACCTCAATTTTGCAATAGATGCAAATTTCATCTTTATATAAAAGCCTTCAGACGTTGCAATAAATGCAAATTTCGTCCTCTATCACATATTGGTCACCTATACGGAAATAAACGATAATTCTGTCCTCTAAAAATGTATCTGTCATGTAGAATAAATGTAATTTTTATGCTCGAGACTCTGTCATTGAAATAAATTGATATTTTTAACTTTAAAAAAAAAAAGTGGATAGAAGTTTTTAAATTTTTGGTTCGAATTTAAATTCCTTTGCTAGTTTGAGATTATCTTAATAGAAAATTTTTACTTCCAGAGAGTTTAATATATTATAAAAAATTAATTTTAACTTAAATTTCTTCGTTTTTAAAGGAAGTTTTCTTTAAAAAAAAACGCTTTATGTATACGGTCCACAAGGCGCAGGATTGTGTTTAATTCAATTATTACCATTAATTTATTATGAAATTGGATAGAATGTTTTAAATATTAGTTCGAATTAAAATCCTTTGCTAGTTCAAGATTAACTTAACACAAAATTTTTACTTCCAGAGAATTTAATATAGTTTAGAAAATTAATTTTAACTCGAATTTCTTTCTTTTTATGTGAAATTTTCGGAAAATTTCGGATATATTTCACTATAGATATGTTTCTAGAAAGTTTAATATACGTAAAAAGATGTATTTTAACTTAATGTTTTAGTTTTTGTGCAAAAACTTTTGAAAATTCGGATTTACTTCTCTATAGATGCAGACCACAAAGCGTACGGTCGTAACGTGTTTGCTTTAATTATTTCTATTAATTCATTAATTTGGTAATTTAAATATGTTTGCAAATGTTTTAAAAGTTATAATTTTATAATATATAAAGACAATCTATAATCTCTAATAGAAATTTATATCAGGAAAATTGTAGAAAAAAAGCAAAATTTCAAAGTAAATGTTCTAGTTATTTTTTTAAAGCTTTTTATGTATTAAAAAAGAATTTATTCAAATTATTCTTTAAATAATACTTTAAAATTTAAATAGATTATTTACTTCATTTGTATAGGCCTTATAATTTAATGCACATTTCATATTTTTTCAAGATGCACTTTATAAATTAGTTCCGAGTTTTTGCATTTGTAACATTAATTTAAATTGTATATAAAATAAGAAAATATATAAAATTTTAACTTTAAAATAGCATAATAAGAAATTTTTAGCATTATTTACATATCCTTTTATAAAATCTAATAAATGTAAATTAAGTGACGGCACAAGTTTTTAATACTTGACATCATCACTTGCATAGAATCAACTATCATTTGCATTGAGAAAAACATGTAAATTTTATTAAAAATATCTTGAAAGCCATCAATAACAAAATTTAAATAAAATTTTATATATTTAATTAATTTATACTACAGTTTCTTTAACTAATGCTTCCAAATTCTTCTCTATGAAACTGTTAATTAATCATGAAATCTAGCAGATATTTAATTCGAAATTTGATTTTAACAAGTAAAAAGTTTCTTAATATTATATATTTATCAATAATTGATTTAATTTTAATTTAGTTATAACCTCTACACTTTACTGAACTTGATTTTCCCGATGCAATTTTATGCAAACCCGTTTTTTTGAATGCAAATTTAAACATATTAAGTAAAAATATTAAGAGTTTTGCTGTTAAAATAAATATAAAATGTTTAAAAAATTAATATTTTAAGTTTTGCTTTAAAAAGATCATAAAATCTTACACATTTTTTTTACGTATAAACTCTACATCTTCTCATTCATTCCGATAATCATATCGGCTCAATAAAACCGAAAATGCTAAATAAAATGATAGATTTTCTATAATATTTTAAATTTAATAGTTATTTATTTTACCAAATACTCAAAATTTAATAAATTTTTAAGTATTTTTTCATGTTTTTATTTCTAGATATATGTTTTTTTTTCTTTTTTATTCCTATAAAAACGATTCAATTTCCTCTGATTCTTCTTAAACCGATAAACAATTTTTTTTTATTCTTTAAACCGACTTTTTTCATTTGAATATTCACTTCTATCTAATTTTTTTATATTGTTTTATAAATTCTAATCTTGTCAAAACTGATATTTTGTATCTAGACTTTTATATTTATTATTTTTCTACTAAAAAAAGTAACTTGCATATCTAAACGTTAAGTAGGACCTATGGGATGATAGATATTTGTTCGTGGAATTTAAGAGCGAAGAGCGTATCAATTTAGTATTATATTGTCAAAAAATGATTATAAAAGAAAATTTTATTTTAATAAAAATAAATTGAAGTTCTATTTGATATAATTTGCAGTTATTTTTATATTAAAACGTCCTCGAATGCCTCCTAACAGGCACAAAAAACGTTTGTTCTTTGCTCCTATCCAAGGGGTTTTTTTTTTCCATAAAATATTAGATTTTAGTTTAGTATTTATTAAAATGTTTAAAGAAAAATCAAATCTTATCAAAGATTTCTTAATATATCTTGAAAGTTTTATCACATTTCTTTGATCAGAAGTCCTTCTTATAACAAAATTTTGATAATGTAATATCGGCCTACGCCGCTAATAACTCGAACGTCTCGAGAATAATAAAAGATAAGTTCTTCTTTAAGATTTTAATAAAATTAAACCGTTGTTAATCGTACATTTTTAAAGGTAAAAATGCTAAAAATAGCATTACATTCTTGTAAAGAATACGAAATAAAGAGAGCGACCCGATTTGGGGATTGTGGCCCCTTGTCGGCCTTTCCATATTGCCAAGCGTCAATCGCACCCTCTTACTATTCATCTCCACCTGTTCTGTTTGAAATAATTCTATTTAACTGCTGAAAAAAGATATTTTCCTCCCCTTTTTTCCCTCGACAATAAGTGGTTTAAATACAGATTTCTGTCCAAAATATCTTTCACGTATATGATCTATATAAACCTTTATTATTTACACTTCCTCTTTTGTGTTGAATGTTAATGATGGTGTAAAAATTGCAAAATATCCAACACTTCTAAAAAAAAAAAAATAGACAAAGGAGAAAAAACAGGTAAGATATAATAATAATAATAATAATAAAATAACTTTTTAATGGATCGAGAGATGTTGTCCTGGAGCAAAATAAAGTTTCAGAAATCCATTCGATAAAATTTATTTAAACAATAGGGTAATACATCTATTAAAGACGGGAATATTCTGGTTTATCTGGTTAATTTTCCTGTTTCACTATAAAAAAAATGCGATTATAGTTATATAAACCTCAAGGTAAATAGGTTAAAAACAGGAATTAAAGTTTGAGAACATAATCCAGAATTTTTTCCATATATTTATATGGTAACGAAAAAGTGATGCGGATGACTCATCTATTGAGATGCGCATCAAGCAGAAAAAAATAAAATAATTAAAAAAAAAGAGTTACAGACCATATAAAAATTTTAAATACACACTTAAATAAAATAATTTCTTCGTTAATTTTTAAATAAAATATAAACAATATCAACGTATTGATTCGAGTTCTGCATAGACTTATGCAAAACAAACAGTTTACAATATTCGTTTGTAATAAAGTTATAAGTGTAAAATACTTAATAAATATAAATCCTTACCTTTAATAGAGTTAGCATACATATATATAAATTGGTAATAATTATAAGTAAAAGCGTTTAACGAACACAACGTAGATTGCAGACAGAGCATGATGCAGATGGCATGGCGGGCTGAAAGGGTTAAGAGAGGTGTCTCATTGTCTGTACAGCCAGGCAACGGTTTATAGGCTGCCACTTGGTATCAAAGGGGTAGACAGTTATCCCCATTTGGTGGGGTCAGTATCGATAAAACGTCTGCTTTGCCGCATTATCTGTGTTTAAACACAAATAATTCTTACAGATTTTAATGTAAATATATATATTCATCTCTACTTAATTTTTTCCTCTTATCTTAATTTTTTTTTTCAGTGTTAAGTATAGTTGATTAACTTCTATACTTTGACTCGTATTTCTGGTTTAACGACGGTATAAAAACGAAATTTTTCTTTTTAGCACTTCCTAAACACGATATTAGCATCGAATTACATAAACAAAAATGATAAATAGGAAAATATCGAAAATTTGAACGTGTCAAACTTGTTTTTTCTTAGTTTTGTCCGGTGATAATTGTGTCGCCAATGGGTTTATCTTGGCTTAATTTCTGTTTGTTTATTACATATAACATGTTGTCACCTGCATGGAAAAGTATGTTTTTGTTTGATTATGCTTTAACTAAGTTATGCTAAAATCGCCATCCATATTGATAGCAGAACCACTTCAATCTAAGTAAAGGGTTAAGGGCGGGCTGCACTCAACCGTTTCTGTTAGTATCGATTTTTCAGCTAGACGTGATTCTAATGAAAGTACGACCATATTAATAGCACAGTTTTTAAAACTTGTAGAAAGAATTCGATTGAATGTAATTAAAAAATTTACTTCATCATTTATATATATATATATATAAATTAATTTTAATATTATATGCGGGCTAAACACACGTATAAAGCGGTATAAACTAACGTACTGTACACCCCTCATGAATTACTGAAAAAAAAAACTACGAATTTGAGTATATTTTTACCATTTATCAGTGCTCTTAAACTCATTTTCGAGTGGAAAAATTAAAATTTAAAGACCTTAAAATTTTATTTAGCACCGAAAAAACATGTTTAGAAATCATTCATTAGAATTCCACTCATCAAAATAAGAAAACCTTATAGCAAATCGACGCCATCTGGCGAACGTATAAATAACTATCAGACGGTTTGTAACNAAACTAAACAATTACAGTCTTAAAGGTTACTTCGAATACCATAATATCTTCATCTAAAAGGTAATGTTAAAGTTCACAATGATACTTACTTTGTAAAAACTTTTTAGAAGACAGAAAATTAGATGAAGTATTGCTGAAACATGAAAAAGGTATTTTATTTCCAAACAAAGAGAGCGATTTGGACGTTCTCTCGCTCCACGATCCCTTTCGAGGTAGACATTTAGTTCCCCAAATAACAGCTAGATAAAAGAACATTAACCACAAATAAACAGACGTCCCCGTCTTACCCCATCTTGTACCACCTTCCCTTACTGTACTGTACTTCCCTACTAAATAGAAAGTTAAAATCTTTTTACATAATTAGGGTGTAATTGTTAAATTATAAAAATTTATGGAATATGATTTTGTTATGATACATTTCGTGAAAGATCTCAAAGGATAAAATTTTAAATTTAATGTAGAAATAAATAACATTTCGATTCAGTGTTTTAGAAACTCCATATTTAATTTACAATCGAAAGACATTCTTCACTTTGCTTACACTTTTCTTCCCAACATATTTAATTTTTATGTATGATATTCTGAAAGCTTTCGAGTTAAGAGACTTTATTGAAATTTTGTTGAAGTATAAAATGAAAAAGTATTAAAATACTCTCCACAGGAACTTCTATTGAAATTGTAAATCTTATAAAAGAAATATAGCCTACTGTTGCATATTATTAACATTATATTTATGTTATAATTTTATTATTATTTTATTGTTATATAGAAACAATTCGTAACGGAATTAGTGCAAATTAAAATCTTGTCTTATTTTGTCCCTACTTATCAGTTGAGTATTATTAATATATGAATACCGGTACATTTTGCACGTACAGAATGGTAGTAAGTTACTAACGACGGACTTTCAATAGCAGTGTCTATTGAAAGTCCAAAAACCCGTAAAAATACAATTATTGTAGGATTAAAATTATAAAATAGGGCCACTTCTACACTTCTATTAGTTTAGGGAGACACCTGTATATTGTGGGCCTGGAAATACCGTATTTCTAAATACGTTTTATTAGATTATTTAAAGTATTTGAGAAAATAAAAAAAGTTACGTCATATAATGCGATGCACGAATTTTTAAATTTATACATATATTTGAATTTTCAGAAAAATTATATTTCATTTCGAAGTATTTATTTCGTTACTTAGCTACGGTGGCAGAATGATATACATCCAAGATCAGGCATGTCGGCTCTATTCTTATTCTGGGAAATACTACAGAAATACTACAGTATTTCCCAGAAAAAAATTACAAAGAAATACTATTTTGTTTGCGCCTAAAAAATTTTAAAATTTGATGAGGCGTTTCAATATAAAACCGAAATCTGCTTTGGAAAAAGAATTTTGATGTAAATTTGGAAATTGTAATGCAGTATTTTGACTAATTAAACATGTAATTGTGATAATTATATAACCGGTTGTAAGAATTTAAATTAGTAGAATTAGTAGAATAATTTAGATTATATGTCATGTTTTTTATTTTACTATACTTCATTTCCTTCATAAAAAATANTTCCCTTTTTATAATAATTAAAAATATAAAAAGTGTTTTAATAAAAGATATCATAACAGATGGTGCCACCAAATGTTGCCGAGAAAGTTAAGCAACTCGTTGCCGAAATTTTTGAAATTATAATTAAAATATTGCTTTAATTAATAAGTTATTTTTGTTTTTTTTAAAAGTTTTAGAGAGAAATTATATAAAAAATACACAAAAAATTTATTTTTCAACTAATAATTTGAATAGTGTAGAATAAGTAAACAATGTATTTTATATTACTTCTAACAATATAAGTATTTATTTTAATGTTTTATTTGATATGTAGCTAAAAATTTTATATTAATTAGTTGGGGGTTTGTTTATCTGTCTCTCTGTTTTTTATATACTTAATTATATTTTATATTATTGGGTTGCGATTTGAAAAAACTAGAGACCTATAAATTCCCACTGTTGTTCGTTTGTCTGTCTTTTCTTAATCTCGAGAATTGAGTTAGATAGATGAAATTCGAGACCAGATATAGAAAGCTTAGAAGCAGGAGGCCCCAATTAATTATATATGAACTTCTGCAGCTAACCATAAATCACATTATTTCAATTCAAAAATTTTCCCCTGTAAATAGTTAGGTAGATGACGGCATGACTGTTGCTAATAAGAAAAGTATTATGCACAGGGGCAACACACTACTAATATGAAGTGGAGAGCATATATTTTAAATTAAATAAATTTTAAAAAATATTAAAAATTGTAGTCCTACATTGTGACGTCGTCACAATAAATAATTTCTCGTTGTATTTTAATATTTGCAAATACACGTATAGTACATATATAGGCATATATTTATAGTTTATATACAGTATGCACGTGTATATATAATTTCTAATGCTACTAAAATAACAAAATCATTTATCGATGCGATGATTTAGTAGAATCGTTTATCGGTTCAGTAATTTCTAGTCCATTTTTAAGAAATTTTCATTAATCTCATTAAANTTCAGTAAGGAAATATTAATATATTTATATTAAGGCGAAAACAATAGGCAAACGTACTAAAAATATATTTACGTGTTTATATTACTGTATAATTATACGTTTTAAGTATAAACGCGAATAGTAAAAAAGTATTTAAAAAGAAAAATAATCACAATAGTGAAAATAATAATGATAACAATCTATACTCATAGAGGGAGACTCTGCTGTATGATTTTCACGTAAGGGAAAGTCATAAAAATTTCTTTACGCGACACTCCGTCATTGTTTATAGCTATTATATTTTTACAAAGGCTTTTATCTTCATGCTGCACATTTGGCTGTTGGTGTAGCTAACTTTTGCACTCTTGGACACAACTAAGATTGTCTACGACCTTTCTATTCATCCACACGACGAATTTCCTACCCTCTTTTGATGACATTAAATTCTTTTCATGAATTTTATAATATTCAAAGAGTGATTTATATCTTTTGTCTTTCTACCACTTTAAACGTGAATTTCGACAGGAATTTTAATAGATATTTTCTCCTCGGCGCCTATTTGTTGTTTTAAGTCATATTTAAAGAAGAAAATTATATTTAACTTAATTAAATTTATTCCTATTTTGACCGAATTACATTTTCCCCCATACAAGTGGCGTCATCTTTTGTGTAAAATATATATTATTATTTAATTTGATATTTTTGTTATTTATGTATATATATATATAAATTAATTTTAATATTATATGCGGGCTAAACACACGTATAAAGCGGTATAAACTAACGTACTGTACACCCCTCATGAATTACTGAAAAAAAAACTACGAATTTGAGTATATTTTTACCATTTATCAGTGCTCTTAAACTCATTTTCGAGTGGAAAAATTAAAATTTAAAGACCTTAAAATTTTATTTAGCACCGAAAAAACATGTTTAGAAATCATTCATTAGAATTCCACTCATCAAAATAAGAAAACCTTATAGCAAATCGACGCCATCTGGCGAACGTATAAATAACTATCAGACGGTTTGTAACTATTCACATCATACACAAACACATATAACATACCCTTTGTATAAATCCCGAGATTGTATCGATTTCAATATAATTGAATATAATCAATTATATTATAATCCGAAAGAGGATTATAGTTTATATATGTAAAAAAATATTAAATTGCGGTTAAATTTAATTCGAGCGAAACCGTTTTGGTCTATAAAGATTAATGGAAACTTCATTTATGCTTGGGTGTTGTCTGACATTGGCAAACGCAACGTTTGATAGAGAAATGTGCACATTTTACCATTTCCTTTATGTAATATAATTGTTCTAGGACACCGCCCAAACTAACTAGTTCTTTTTCCGTCCGCAAAAGTACTCATCGATTTATATTTATGTTAGTTTCATGTGGATACCGTGTCGTTGTCTATTAGATTTATACACAAATCATTCTTTACATACAATTATAACTTACACACCTTTCCATCCAGATATTTATATATGATATCGGTTAGTTTGGTTTCATACGTCGATTTTTCTTTTTTGGGGGGTCCATTTCTCTTCAAAGTGGCTCCAATAAAACATTTGTAATGTCTTTCGATTATTATTCAGTTAAATTATTGCTAACTTTGAATAATTTGGATACATAACCATTTTTCTATATTATGCACATTAATATTATATCGAATCATTTGTAAAATATTATAAATTATAAAACAAAACTTTGATTTTTAGCGGTTACTTTTGAGTAAAATATAATAATAATGATCTTAGCAGTGGAATATTTAGTATAAAAATTTTTCTAACAGTGTTAATACATTTTATGAATACTTTTAAAGCCTTTAATTATTAAAAAGAAAAGTTTTATGAATGGATATATTAAAGATTTTCAACAAATTTTCTTAGAAGAATAATAATTCGTTTAAAATATTATTAGTTCTTATACTTATAAAAAAAGTTAACAATTTATTTTCTAGACTTATTATACTAGTTTGGAGTTTAAGAGAAATTGAATTTTGACGCTTATGTACTTAGATAGAATCTAATGAATAAAAAAGAATTAATTCTCAATTTTGTTATTGTTTCTTAATATAATTTTAAGCCCAATTAATGTGAACTCTCGGATGAGGTTAAAGGTGAAGAACCTTCATATTTCTTCAATGACACCATGTTTAAAATTATTATTAGGAAGAGATGTTCGTCATCACCTGGAGTTAGGATGTGTCTGGGAAGGGTTGGTTGAACTTTAACCCATCAGCATCAATTTAATTTATGGTACCAGCCTTGGAAACTAAGTTTGGGGATGAAGTTTTTTTCTACCCACGTCGCTATTTTTTCCCACTAACTTTTCTTCAATCCGGGTCTTGGAAACCAGTCTTTCGCCATTTATCAACTATACAACAGATGGCAAGTGTTTACAACGCCATCTGTATGCAAGAAACGTAACCTTTACTTTTCTTTTATTTAGGAAAAAAAGAGTCGTTTCACGCCCAAAATTATTTTGCTACTTTTATCTCAATGTAAGCGAGAAGGCGTTCATTTAGCCATCTATGACCCTAAGGAGAATCTTTGAACTCGAGATCAAGTTTGAAAATATCATGAACGCATTTTGATGGAAGTTCTTAACGCTGCTTATTCATTGAATCCTCTCTGTAAAGCTCGTGAAAAGTTCAGTCAAAGGTCAGTGTACAATGAACTCTCACGAGGGTAACTTCAGTCAATGCTGTAGTATATCATTGGCGAACCATTCCCGGGGCTAAACGCAAAGGAAATTATGATAACTAAAGGTTTCAATGGAAACAAGACATTTTCTATAGTTGTCTTATCTCTATTATAGGGATAACTTCTAGGTCAGGACCATTAATAATAATTAGACACATCATTTTCGCCATGTGTAGAAGAACCAGCCTCCAGCCGTACAACGTTGTCCTTGTTCATTCTCTTTAAATTGGTATGTTGTTTGTGGAGCGTTTTTCTCGACCTTATTTACAACATGGACTCGATTTTAAACTGTTGGAATGTCAGAAAACTGCAAAATTTTTATAATTAACCGTACCGTAAGCGATTCGAACGTTATAAATGCATAAAGAGAAGAAAAAAAAAACTTATAAAAATTCATTAAAAATCGTCGGTAAGTTCTAAGCGAGTATTTGCCATCATTAAAGATTGTACTATTAGGAATTACATCATTAACTTGGATCTAGACTATAATTTCCAACTATTTTCATGTTTCTAAACCGTTGTAGAAAACATTAGAGAACATAAAAAAAAAAACACGATTTAGCTAAAAATGGGTATATAGGTGCTATACTATACAAAACATCAGTAAAGCGTAACCAATATGGCGCCGGTCATCATGTTTCTTTTAAAAACTGCGAAGATAACAATGTAATTATAAGGAATACGCCGACAAAATGCCTATCAACAATTAATTTCTTACGGAGGAGAGAGAGAGAATGAGAAAGAAAGAAAGAAAGAAAAAAAATGGCAGCTCAAAAAAGTTGCCGTGATCAGTGTCAAACAATATTTTAAAGTGGTGAACAATTAGTTGATTTGCAGAATGTGAGTTCAGAACGGCGTGACTATAAGTTTGGTTATAAGACGAGAGGATGCTACACTATTATTTATAACAATAATCACGGTGTTTGGTTTTAAATTGTAACCTCTTTTAACCTTGTAGGTTGTTTATAAAAAGGGAAAAGCCGCTTTTTTTTGCATCATTATGACGTCCATCAATAAAATATCATTAATTTATCACTAGCTGAAAAATGAGGCAAAGGCATGGTCAAATTACATTTTTGAAAGCATACTATTAACATCCTCAAGAATATATTGAAAAATTCTTTATTTTTAAATGTTCGCAGAGCATACAAATTCTGTTGAATTTTATGTAATGCGCGGCTCTTCTTTAATGTTAAGAAATAATAATTAACAAATAGTTTATTTTTTTATGTTACGGATGAATTCTAATCCTTAATAAGGCCTCAAATATAGGGTCTAATGTTTTTATGTTTAGTTTTGTTAGCTCTATTTTGCGGTCGTCAATCTCCACCCATATTATAATAGCGCCCTCCCAGTCATTTCCCTGCATTGAGAGGGAGAAGCAACTAAGGTTGGGCTTTTGATATGCTTTAACAGTCTCTAGCTGAAGATATTTCAAATCAGTTAGCATAGATTGGTATTAAAAATGACTTTTTTTAAAAAGTTTTAAACACTTGAATTCATTCCATTACGTTGAATCATCACGATTTAGTTATAAGATTTAGTCATTATTATCTAAACGCATCCTGTTTCTTAAACATAAATAAAATTTTTACCTCAAGCAAGCATAATATATTTAAAAGTTATGAGTCTTCACGAGGAAATATTGCTAATTATAATACTAGAAAGGATAGACTTGGGCTACAGACAAATGGAATAAAATTATAATATACAGTGCTTACTATATACGAAGAATTAACATTAAATAAAATAATAAAATATACATTTATATGATTTAAAGAACGTTAATTCTATTCAACGATTCGTGATTTGTATGACTGATAAAAATGTTTTCATGTTGCTAATTTATATCAACAGATATCATTGCACGATATTATCAAAGAAGTATTAAATACTTTATTGTAGTAATTCTAAGGCAAAGTAATATTTGTATTTATATTAATAATATATTACACAAGTCAAAATTAAATATATCATTAAATAAATATATAATTATTAGATATTCATTAATGGCATCTTTACGAATACAAAACGTTTTGTTATTGGGTGTGAAAGGTCACGAAATTCAAAATGAAATCATTTAAATTCTTCTTGTTTATATTTTGTAGATGTTTATTAAAACCGCATGAAGTATATAATAATAACATGCGATATAGAACCTGTATATTTCCATTAATTATATTTTAGTTGAAGGTTTAAGTTAATGCTTAGTACAACACACAGAAACAATGATTTTTTTCCTATGTAAAATATAGTTATTAAAGTTAATAATAAAGCTAATTTATTAAGGATATTAATAANATTTTTAAGAAATTTTCATTAATCTCATTAAAATATAGCACAGACAATTTTCATTATATTATCATTTGTTATTATTAAACGTTTTTATTTAATTTGCTTTTATCATGTCCTCAAAATTCACCCACTTCTAATTAAGATAGAAGGCTGAAACTTTGACGACATACCTAAGTCCTATGACAATTCATTTTAATGATGTTTTAGGAGGTAAACCTACTCCCACTCTTCTCCCCACTCGGAAATCTGATAAATATAACCAAATGTAGAATTTAATCTTGCACGTGTGTGTAAATACACTGTAATGATGTATATTGTGGGGGTGGAACTACCTTCATCTCACTCTCCAACCTCGAAAAACTTGACCAATAAAAGCGTTTTTTTTTTTAAATTAAATTTTTCAAGAATATATTAGTTATAATTTTTTATAATTGATTTATAACTATTTAACTGTTGTTATGTATAGAATTATAAGTTTAGAATATGTTTCTCGTATATTTACATAAATTAGTACACTGTATAGAGCACAAATTCGTATCGCCATCTATCGAATTAAATGCAAACTAAACTAATTATATTTATATTTATAATATAATAACTGTTATTCATTTTCAGTAAGGAAATATTAATATATTTATATTAAGGCGAAAACAATAGGCAAACGTACTAAAAATATATTTACGTGTTTATATTACTGTATAATTATACGTTTTAAGTATAAACGCGAATAGTAAAAAAGTATTTAAAAAGAAAAATAATCACAATAGTGAAAATAATAATGATAACAATCTATACTCATAGAGGGAGACTCTGCTGTATGATTTTCACGTAAGGGAAAGTCATAAAAATTTCTTTACGCGACACTCCGTCATTGTTTATAGCTATTATATTTTTACAAAGGCTTTTATCTTCATGCTGCACATTTGGCTGTTGGTGTAGCTAACTTTTGCACTCTTGGACACAACTAAGATTGTCTACGACCTTTCTATTCATCCACACGACGAATTTCCTACCCTCTTTTGATGACATTAAATTCTTTTCATGAATTTTATAATATTCAAAGAGTGATTTATATCTTTTGTCTTTCTACCACTTTAAACGTGAATTTCGACAGGAATTTTAATAGATATTTTCTCCTCGGCGCCTATTTGTTGTTTTAAGTCATATTTAAAGAAGAAAATTATATTTAACTTAATTAAATTTATTCCTATTTTGACCGAATTACATTTTCCCCCATACAAGTGGCGTCATCTTTTGTGTAAAATATATATTATTATTTAATTTGATATTTTTGTTATTTATGTATATATATATATATAATAAATTATAAATTGTTACTGCAGGTTTAATTTTTATTAACATTATCGATTAATATAAATCACTATTATTAACTTTTAAAAGTATACTTTTGATTATTATAGTAAATTTTTTATATATGGCTCCATCTGTTGATAAATATATTAAATAAAATTAAACAAACTGTAATACTGTAATTAAAATAAATGTTGTTTACAGCTAGTGAATAATATGTAGATATGTTTATAAATAGGACGAATTATCTGTCTATCTATATTCATAATGATAAATTTGTACAGATATTTGTATTTACATAAATGTTATCATTATTATTTATATAATGGCCTGTCCTCCATGATTCATATACAACATATTTTCCAGAAGTTTTGTTGAAGACCGCTCTTTGAAGCTTAATAACTCCTATGCTTTTTGTCGAAAATTTCTGAAATTTTGCAGGAAGGTCCGTTTGATGCTACTAAATTTTGGTGAGTAAAGGTCGAGAGGATGGGGAGATGATAGGAGTCGTGTGTATCTCCAGTAGGATCAAACTTAATGACGATTTTACTCGTTATTAGCATTTACAATTTTATATAAAACCCATTCCTGTTCTCAAAATTAATCCTTTTCCCTTTTTATNAATAATTACATAAGATTTTACTATACAACAAGTAGGTGGTGATAATTGGAAGCACACATCTACAAGTTCATATATCTTTTCCTGTTCTAAATTTTTTTGTTTAACAAGCAAATATTTTCATTATTTATAATAATCACTAAAAGAGTGAAATAAATTAGATATTGTTAAATATAGTTAAAAGAAAATGCAGATTTCTTCATTTATATTATTGTTAATGATTTAAATGCCATTACTGTACATTTGTTTTTAATTGTATGAGGACGGAGATGAATAAAATACAATTATGTTGATTTTATTTTTAAGTGAATAATAAAATTGAAATTGTTTTTACTTCTGAATGTTTTACTTGGCACAAATTTGGTTTTAAAACATTTTTGATCATCAAACTTATAAGTAACTTTAGAAAATATGTAATTTGTGAATAGTTTCTATAATCTGCTATCTGATTTTGATATAATAAATGAAACAGTATAAATAAAAGAAAAAAAAACAAAAAATATATACAATAAATTATTTTTGCCTCCCTTTCTTATACACTTAAAATGATTTAATTTGACTGAGCATTTTTTAATTTAAATACATTGGATATTAATTTTACATTCAAATGTATACAAATAATTTTTTGGAATGTAATTTGTTTTATTAAAAATTATTTTAGGAGTTTTTTAAATTCATAAGATTTGGAATTTTATGCAGTGAATCCCTAAATCCACTAAAAATTTAATCTAAAATCATAAATTCAATTAACTTTATACAGCAAGTCTCATGGTTATAAATTGGTGAAAAATTAATTTTAAATGTGTTTTATACACTACAAAAGAATCACCTATAATTAATTTAAAAATGATCGTAGGAAAATCTTTTGCACACAAGATATAACTATGAAAGATTTATCTTACACGGATATGCACAGTGCAAGATGATGTGAGAACACTGTAATCAATCACTCAATTCCAGTAATAGCGGAAGACCAACTGCCAAAATTGGCAAGGTATTATAATACCAATGTTTTTTCGTCAAAAGTACTAATGTATGCATACTGATGATGTCAAATATGACATAAAATTGACTAGGAATACACACAAAAACTGTAATAAAATGTTGCTAATATTCTTTGTAGACCAACTGAATACTGGACAGTATGGACATTGATAAGACCCACAAACTTGGCAAATATTTAAAACAAACAAGCTAAATGCATCAAACATAGTTTCGTTATAGTTTTCTAAGGAAATAAAAGAAAATTTTTTAGTATAATATATTAATTATAATTAATTTTGTAGTTTAAATTATAAAATTACCTGGGGCATAGTATTCGTATATCTTAACTGGTAAATAACGAGTCATATTTGCAATTGGAAACCATCTTTGTATTACAAATGAAACACAAATAGGTTCAGCATCCAACTAAAAAAAAAATTTATCTTATAATTATATTCATCAAATCAATACTTATATATAATATTTAAAATTTTTTATAAATATCTTATAACAACAAGACTGGGCAAATTCTGGGAGATGATAGAACACTTAAGTGTAATTAGGAAAACAAGTTAGTATTCCAAAGCACTTCATTTCTGTTGCACTTTAACATTCCTTTATCTCAAAAACTGTGCATGTTTTTTTTAATATCTCAGAAATGGTGAGATATTTAATTGAAATTTTTTATATGGTTTCTGCTACAGGAGGCCTACATTTCTAAAAGTTTTTGTGTGTTATAAGTATGGTTTATATTATTGAAATGTTTAAAAAAAGTAGACTTTTTTGTTCATTTTGTTTTTTGTTAAAAAAGTAGACATAATTTAAGTTCCTAAATGCTTAGGAACTTAAATTATGATTATGAACAGTATAGATTCTGAATCAGTAGCAGTTGTAATTTTGTGAGGTACTAGATGAGGACTTGTGAATCTCTTCTAATAAAGATAATGTAGATTTTTACCTATGACAAACCGTCATTGACAAAAAAATATTTCAAAAACATTATTTGCAGTAAAACTTTAAGCATTAGTTTGAACATTTTTGATATTTTCAGTTATCAAATGAATGAGATAGACTATATAGAAAGTCTAATATCTCATGATAATATTTCTGTAATTTCTGTATGTCACTGCTAAATATAGAATTAATTCTGCATATAGCATTTAAAAATGCAAAATTTTGAAACATTTAATTATTTTCTGACCAAAACAAAATTTAACACATTCCTATCATATTTTAATTTCAATTTGATTAAAGATATTATTTCAAAACTTTATTCAGCATAAAAGGTAATATGTCAGTGTGTTTACTTATATAATTTTATTATTATGGAGTTGGTGGAGTGTATACATAGCATTTACTATAAACTAGTGCCTAGTGTTATGCCAGACCAATGCTAAGGCATAATTACAGAAAACAAAAATTACATGCTGTTTGTGTATGTATCTGTGTTTAAGGATATTCTGACAATGTGATGTGTTTAGTATGGCAGCCTTCTATAGTGCGATGATGGATATGCTGTTATGAAGTCTTAATGTATCAAGACTTTTGTGTAGTGTACCTTTAGAGAAAGGATTACTGGCACAATATATTCAGTACCTCATCCATCTTTTGTGGGTGAATTTTGAGTATTTATTTAAGAAAGAGGTTTTAAAAAAATAGAACTTAGAATCAAATGGTTCTAAGTTTCATTATAAACGGAAGAGTATGTTATATTTTAAACTTTAACATTAGATTTCATTTAGAAAAAAGAAATGAGGTTCTAAAAAGAAACAAATTAGTATGTCTTCTTTGAGAAAGTGTTAAAATTAGTCTAAGATTTAGGCAATTTAATTAATAATTTTAATAAATTTTAGCGCTTTCCAAAATTATAGATTTATGTAAAAATATAAGATTTAACTGAAAGCGTTTATTATGTAACTTTCGACAGTTACAAACAGCTCATTTTAGAAATGAAAAATGTCTTGCAGGGAAATTTTTAATAAATTTCCCTTAAAAGAAAACAAGTTTTCAGTTTTTGAAAGTCAATACAGGAATTCCCTATTTCAAAATAGGAAATATTTAAGACATTATATGCTTTGTTGATAACAGGTGTGCTTGTCTTACAACGTTAAGTAAAAATTAAATTGCAACAAGTTCTAAGCTCAAATTTAACTCGTAAACTTAATTATCCGTACAGTTAACATTATAGCATACTCTTTTTTTTCCTTCGTAAATTCGAATTTACAATGGCAAAATTTCTCATTAAATGGAAAATGAACTATCAATTTATCAGAGAAGTAAAAATTGTATAAACTACATTTATTAAGCGTAATTATACAGGGTGGATCAAAAGTTAGTTAACCTTTATTTATGTTTTAACGCGTTTTCCTTTTAGAAAACTGATAGAAACAATAAAAAATACGCAGCAGTTAGAAATATGTTAGTCTTTGTAACGGTCAATTGACTTTTGAGCCATTCTGTGTATTAATTAATATAAGAAAAATGAAGAAGAATTATAATTTACTCTACTTTAAAAGATATAGGCCTACACATTGAATTATCAAAGATATCAGTGTTGTTGTATGTCCATAAAAGCACTATCTTACAGTCCAGTGATGAATGATAATTTGCTATGATATATAATTATTAATTAATCAAAATATAATTAAAAATAAAATATTTAAAAAATTAAAAATACTTTATTAAAGTTTATTTTATAAAAGAAATCAGCCAGTGAGAAAAAATATTTAATAATAAAAAACATTTAACTATAATCTACATTTTCTAATTTATAATAATATATGCAAGAATAAACACATATAATTGAAGAAAAAAAATTAATAATAATTTAAAAAAAAAAAAACGTGCATAATTAAAACACAATAAAAACATAATAAAATAATTCAGTTTACTTAAAAGAATTGTTTGTTTTCATTGAAACAAGCGGTGCTTTTCATCGACTTCCTTAAAATTTATTTTCATTCTATCAATGATTTACTTCATTGAATTTAATTCTCTCGGTAATCAAACATAATAAATATTTTAAATGAAGAAAAAAATAAAAAAGAATTTAATTTAATTCTACGCCTACGCGAGTATAAAAACGAAAGAAAAATAATTAATTTTCCGAGATTATTTTATCTAAAAAAAACAAAAATCATATCTAAATAAAACTATATTTTATCATATTAAAATCGATTTAGTAAAAGAGAGAATATGTTAATTAGTCATTTGAATATTTTGATTATTTGCTGAACGTTTAACAGATCAAATTCTTTAAAATTCTTACGATTTTTCAAACTATTGACGTTTGGCGTGTGTGGTAATAATTGCAAAATCATCACCCGTGTATGCGATTTTTAATATAAAAATACAATACTTAATTCAAATAATTCATTCAAGTACGACTCGCGAGCGAAAGACCATTACTTTTATATTATCTTTATCTATCGAGTAATTTAATTAATGGTTACCAAACGGTTTGTGGTAAGCGTGAAATTCATAGAATTTTGAAATTATTTTAAGTATAATTGTTTTTTCTTTGATTTTCAAGCGTATAGCACGCCATTCTGTGAATTTCTTTTATTTGATATTCTAATATTCTTTGTTTATTTTGACCTTTTCAGACATATCGATACGAGAAGTAAAGAAAAAAAATCGAACGAATAATGTCACGCCAAGAAGTTTTTCGAGCAGAAAACTGCTGAAGCAAATCGCGTGAGTCATTCCACATTTTCTTTATGGAGTTCTAAAAGTTATGTATTTAAAGATGATGATGTGCAGCAGATTATCTCCATTAGCCAATGAAAATGAACCGTATACATTCTCGTAGCTGGATTTATCTCTTTTCTTATCATTTATCATGTGATACGGACGCTAGGAGATTATCTCTTGTGCAAATTTGTTGAGTGCACAGAGCTTAAATTAGTGAGACATTGTTGATAATTCTTTTTGAAAATCGCACTTTCAACATAAAATGACTCGAATATTTGTGTTGCTTATTTTACTTTGTTACCAAAGAAAGAGCGAAAGCGGAAATTTAACAAGAATATTTTGTAAATCATCATTATCATCACCATCATCATCGCCATCATTTTTATATTTAACTCGTAAGTATCGATGAAAATGTCTTTTTTAAAATTTAAAAAAACAAATTAGACTTAGCTTTTTTAAATATATAAATTTTAAATTACTTTTTTTGACAGATTATCTCTCTGATTTCTGTAATCCATCATCCACGTATACCATTTACGCAAAGGAAAGTGGCACGTATTCATCTGGGATATTTAAAATGACCAGAAACGATACTCCGTACGATGTAGATAAAAACTGTAACGTTGTTCTTAAAATACCAGACAATTATAAGGTTTTACTTAGTTTCTTTTACGTTGACATCCGTAAAAACGAACATAGTCAATGTGTGGATCAATTACAAATATCTCACTTTACTACTAATAAACTCATTTTGAAACCAATTTGTGGAAGATGGTATAATAAACGTGGTGATAGAACAGTTTTTCCACTAAATAGCTTTGTCATGAGGTTTAAAAGTAATTCAACTGGATACAATTGGAATCATACGGGTTTTAGTTTCATGTATACTGTATATAACCACAGTAAGTATGATTTTTTTTCCATTTAACTCAATCCTTAATTACTTTCCGAATTTGTTAAAGGTTTATTATATTAATTTTTTAAGTATTATAAATTTTAAGAGAGTTTTTAATTTACTTATGATTACAGAATTACATTTTATGATTTTACTTATTATAGATAATCCCATAAAATGTGTTGTAAGAATTTAAATTAGTAGAATTAGTAGAATAATTTAGATTATATGTCATGTTTTTTATTTTACTATACTTCATTTCCTTCATAAAAAATATTATTTTGTTAATAATATACAGGCCTAATCTATTGAATTTTTAAAATTTAATATAATCTTTCTTAAGTTAAAGAAATTATAATTAGAACTATTTCAAATTAATTTATATGGTTTAATCTTTTTACATTAATTTTTCTCAGTTAAATCCTAACCAAATAGCAATAAAAATGATATACAGTCAACATTTCGTACATATTTATTTTTAAAAAATTCAAAACAAAATAAATTTTATAAATATTTTGCTAGTAGTCGAGTGAAAATTAGAACACGACAAGGATATTTGTTATCTAAATATGTCAATGTCAGATTTCAGCGATCAGAACAAGGAATCTTAAATTATAGAAAACAACTAATAGGCTACTTGATAGAATTTTATAGTGGAATTATAATGTAATTTTTTTTTAATTTCATCTATTTATTAAAATAAAATTGGCACGCAATTGAGTAACTGTGTGTGGTGCATTTCTATCAGGAAAGATCCGTGTTCGAATCGCTCGGAGCATACTTTTCCAACCCTTATCTCCCAAGTGATCGTCCTCTAGTACGTTTAAGAAAGAAAATATAGAATAAAAAAATGAAAATAAAAGTATATTTGATGCTTCTTGATCAATTTATAAATTATTTATTACGATAGATATGGTTTAAATTCTAAATTAATATGGATCAATGTCGTGGCTGCAACTATGGAGACTGGTTTTGAGTTCGGATCGGCTCAAATTTTCATTAGTGAATTGTAAAGGATAAGTCTGCCTGGCCCTGTTACTCAGTTCCCTCCATTTCTGGCCCCGATCGAAATTATAATAGGCATTAAAAAAAGGCCCGCTTAATGCCGGAAGAAAGGAAAGAGTTAAAGTTTAAAATTAAATATGAGCATGTAGGAGAAGGTGGGGCAAGATGAGAACGTTAAAGTTTGAAAAGTCATAAGATGGCAACCACTTTAATGAGAAAAATAATTTTTTTATTCTCAGCAACTACAACATTTNGAAATTAAAAATTAATTTATATATTCTCTTGAAGTATATTTATTTAAAATAACTAAATAAAAAAATTTCTTGACAACATAACTACTTACTAAACCGGTAAAATTTCAAATCATCAGAACAATATATGCTGTTTTTCTCCATATAATATATGACATTGTACGACCTAACAAAGTATAATTATGAAATTATTTACATCGTTTCTCATTTGGCATATCCTCTAGTTGATTTCTTCACCCTTTCATTTGCTGACACTTTTGAACTTCCATATTTCTTCTAAGGTCAATTTACCTTTCTCTTCAATCATATTAAAGTACTGGCATCTGTAAATACTAATATTCTAGAAAAATTTGAATTTCTTCATTATTATTTATTATTTTTTTTTTTTGGAATAAAATTCAAGTTCATATCGTAATCAATATTCTTATATAAGCTATACATTAATAATTTTTTTCTTTTTTAAATTGAAGGAGTATATTCATATAAATATAAATCTCTGTAGCACTTTATATTTGTTGTATTTCTAAGAAATAAGAAGGAAATTTATTTATGATCAAACTAGATTACATACAAACAAAGTAATAATGTTCTAAAACTGTGGGATATCACGTAAAAGTACAGTTACATTCACATTATTATTATTGCAGTTGAATTTTATAAACAACTTGGAATATCCTGTTATTATTTATTTTGAATTTCAACANAAGAGCGAGTTATTGATATTTTTTTGAGTTTTTGAAATTATATTGCAAAACTTCACATATTTTGTAAAATTTCAAACTTATTGTTGATAATGACTTGAAATATTTTTATTATATAAATTTTTCAGATAGCAACAATTCAGTTGGCATAGGTGGCTACATAGGATTGACATTTGCAGTACTGTTACTTATTTTAATATTACTGTTCCTTGTGTCTCCTCCTTTGAAGAGAGATTCATCTCGTGTGCCTGAAATACCAACAATTTCATCTTCGTGCCAGTGGCATACTGGAACGTCCAACTTTCCTCCACCTTATTCTGAAATTGAAGATCGTCCTCCTTCCTATGAGGAGGCAGTTAGAACTAATACATCCTGAAACTGGCTAAACAAGCAAATTTCCTAATGTAGAATTGTACTACTGTGATATTTTTGGTATCGAGTACAATTGTAAAGTACTTAACTATGTTAATTCAGATAAATTCAATTTTTATCTTGTAAATCTTAAAGATTTCACATCATCTGTTAGCATATTTGCATTGTTATGGAAATCAATTTTTAATACAGAATCTGTATAGTGTCATCTATTGTCAGAAAGTTATTTTATAAATATAAAAATACAGCACCAAGATTATTAAAACTGTATTTATTCTTAGAACTATTTTATCATGTGATGCTACAAACAGTTTATATATTTATTATTCTACAAACAGAAAAAAAATTAACATAAAAGGGAGACTAGATTAGACTCCATTTGAATGTGTTTCTTTACACATATTATACATTGCCATATTGATGAGTATGAAGGTGAAACATTCTAATTTTTTTGGGATATTTTACAAGATTTAGATGAATCCCTGTTGTCTAGTACATTCTGCTACAGTTTACAATCTATGGATAGAATGTTTTTATTTGCTATATAAATATGAAAACTATTCTAAAAATCATAAGAATAATTACATAAGATTTTACTATACAACAAGTAGGTGGTGATAATTGGAAGCACACATCTACAAGTTCATATATCTTTTCCTGTTCTAAATTTTTTTGTTTAACAAGCAAATATTTTCATTATTTATAATAATCACTAAAAGAGTGAAATAAATTAGATATTGTTAAATATAGTTAAAAGAAAATGCAGATTTCTTCATTTATATTATTGTTAATGATTTAAATGCCATTACTGTACATTTGTTTTTAATTGTATGAGGACGGAGATGAATAAAATACAATTATGTTGATTTTATTTTTAAGTGAATAATAAAATTGAAATTGTTTTTACTTCTGAATGTTTTACTTGGCACAAATTTGGTTTTAAAACATTTTTGATCATCAAACTTATAAGTAACTTTAGAAAATATGTAATTTGTGAATAGTTTCTATAATCTGCTATCTGATTTTGATATAATAAATGAAACAGTATAAATAAAAGAAAAAAAAACAAAAAATATATACAATAAATTATTTTTGCCTCCCTTTCTTATACACTTAAAATGATTTAATTTGACTGAGCATTTTTTAATTTAAATACATTGGATATTAATTTTACATTCAAATGTATACAAATAATTTTTTGGAATGTAATTTGTTTTATTAAAAATTATTTTAGGAGTTTTTTAAATTCATAAGATTTGGAATTTTATGCAGTGAATCCCTAAATCCACTAAAAATTTAATCTAAAATCATAAATTCAATTAACTTTATACAGCAAGTCTCATGGTTATAAATTGGTGAAAAATTAATTTTAAATGTGTTTTATACACTACAAAAGAATCACCTATAATTAATTTAAAAATGATCGTAGGAAAATCTTTTGCACACAAGATATAACTATGAAAGATTTATCTTACACGGATATGCACAGTGCAAGATGATGTGAGAACACTGTAATCAATCACTCAATTCCAGTAATAGCGGAAGACCAACTGCCAAAATTGGCAAGGTATTATAATACCAATGTTTTTTCGTCAAAAGTACTAATGTATGCATACTGATGATGTCAAATATGACATAAAATTGACTAGGAATACACACAAAAACTGTAATAAAATGTTGCTAATATTCTTTGTAGACCAACTGAATACTGGACAGTATGGACATTGATAAGACCCACAAACTTGGCAAATATTTAAAACAAACAAGCTAAATGCATCAAACATAGTTTCGTTATAGTTTTCTAAGGAAATAAAAGAAAATTTTTTAGTATAATATATTAATTATAATTAATTTTGTAGTTTAAATTATAAAATTACCTGGGGCATAGTATTCGTATATCTTAACTGGTAAATAACGAGTCATATTTGCAATTGGAAACCATCTTTGTATTACAAATGAAACACAAATAGGTTCAGCATCCAACTAAAAAAAAAATTTATCTTATAATTATATTCATCAAATCAATACTTATATATAATATTTAAAATTTTTTATAAATATCTTATAACAACAAGACTGGGCAAATTCTGGGAGATGATAGAACACTTAAGTGTAATTAGGAAAACAAGTTAGTATTCCAAAGCACTTCATTTCTGTTGCACTTTAACATTCCTTTATCTCAAAAACTGTGCATGTTTTTTTTAATATCTCAGAAATGGTGAGATATTTAATTGAAATTTTTTATATGGTTTCTGCTACAGGAGGCCTACATTTCTAAAAGTTTTTGTGTGTTATAAGTATGGTTTATATTATTGAAATGTTTAAAAAAAGTAGACTTTTTTGTTCATTTTGTTTTTTGTTAAAAAAGTAGACATAATTTAAGTTCCTAAATGCTTAGGAACTTAAATTATGATTATGAACAGTATAGATTCTGAATCAGTAGCAGTTGTAATTTTGTGAGGTACTAGATGAGGACTTGTGAATCTCTTCTAATAAAGATAATGTAGATTTTTACCTATGACAAACCGTCATTGACAAAAAAATATTTCAAAAACATTATTTGCAGTAAAACTTTAAGCATTAGTTTGAACATTTTTGATATTTTCAGTTATCAAATGAATGAGATAGACTATATAGAAAGTCTAATATCTCATGATAATATTTCTGTAATTTCTGTATGTCACTGCTAAATATAGAATTAATTCTGCATATAGCATTTAAAAATGCAAAATTTTGAAACATTTAATTATTTTCTGACCAAAACAAAATTTAACACATTCCTATCATATTTTAATTTCAATTTGATTAAAGATATTATTTCAAAACTTTATTCAGCATAAAAGGTAATATGTCAGTGTGTTTACTTATATAATTTTATTATTATGGAGTTGGTGGAGTGTATACATAGCATTTACTATAAACTAGTGCCTAGTGTTATGCCAGACCAATGCTAAGGCATAATTACAGAAAACAAAAATTACATGCTGTTTGTGTATGTATCTGTGTTTAAGGATATTCTGACAATGTGATGTGTTTAGTATGGCAGCCTTCTATAGTGCGATGATGGATATGCTGTTATGAAGTCTTAATGTATCAAGACTTTTGTGTAGTGTACCTTTAGAGAAAGGATTACTGGCACAATATATTCAGTACCTCATCCATCTTTTGTGGGTGAATTTTGAGTATTTATTTAAGAAAGAGGTTTTAAAAAAATAGAACTTAGAATCAAATGGTTCTAAGTTTCATTATAAACGGAAGAGTATGTTATATTTTAAACTTTAACATTAGATTTCATTTAGAAAAAAGAAATGAGGTTCTAAAAAGAAACAAATTAGTATGTCTTCTTTGAGAAAGTGTTAAAATTAGTCTAAGATTTAGGCAATTTAATTAATAATTTTAAATATGAAATATTTAAAAAATTAATTAAGTAAAGAAATTATATACTCACATAATGGAAATAGAAAACAACTTTTCTTTCTGAAAAACGGGCTTCTTTTAAATTTCTAACTGTATTTGATCTGACATAAGCATCCAAGTCTTGTTGGGTGATAAGGTAACCAGTTGGAATTGTTATTTCTAGAACAGCCATGCCACTATTGGGACTTTCAGCTGTGTTGGTCCAACTAAAACAAAGATTTTAATTAATTAAATTAATATATGCTTGATATTAAATTTATTGACTTTACCTCTGACAAGAATTTATGTTAATATGAGAATTGTTTCGCCCATAAAAATTTCCCTTAACATCAAGCAAAAATGTCGACATAGGAGGTGGAATAAGATGATGAGGCCAATCTACATTATATTGAATGTCTAATTGTACTATTGCTAAACCAGCACCTTGAGCCTTAACTATTATTGATCCAGATGCATTTGGTATCTTTAAAAGAAAAACAATTAATTTTAGATAATAATTTTATAATGAATTTCTTTAATTAAAAAATAATCATAACAATACATAAGTATAATCAATAGTTAAATTTAATTTCTTTTGATATTTTATCATACAATATAATAATAAAGTATACTTTTAATATTTGATAAAGTTTTCAGCAAATTACTATTATATTTATGAGAGAAAGTTTTTGGAAGATTAGCAATTATATATATGCAGATAAAGATTTAAATATATTGAACCACTGTTAAGAAAAATTATTATTTACTACAGTATGCTTTTGACATTATAAATTCCTTTTTCTGTTTATCTTTCAATTATGAGAAAATACAAAACTAGTACTACAGTACTAATTTGAGGTGGAGAGCATATATTTTAAGTTAAATAAATTAAGAATATGATTAAAAGTTGCAACTTGGCATTGTGACAATGTCACAATAAGTAATTGCTCATTTTAAAATGCTTTTTTAATTTTCAATTAGGTAGATTGAGAATAAATTTCATTTTTTTAATATTGAATAAAAGAGATACACACATATACATATGGGATATACATCAAGAGTCACAGCACTGACTCTGCATCAAGTGAAAAAGTCACTGACTGACTCTGGGATAATAATTATATCATAACTTATTGTAATTCTTCCAAAAATGACAGAATGAAATAAAATATGAAGGACCTGTATACACCCATGCATACACCCATTTTAAGGTGCTATGTTAATACATCTGTTAAAATATCAATTGAAACAGTCTCAGAAAAGCAAAACAACAGAAGGTAAATTAAATTCAATTAATGTAAAATACGGAATTGAAGGTATGTTTGCAAATTATATGTATTATTTAAAAGGTTTGATGTTATGTAGTAATTATGCACATTTTAAAATTAGTTGACTGAAGAAAGGCATTGTAAGGCCTGAAACGTGTAAAAATGTATATCAATTAAGAAGAGCAAATAAATGAATGAAATAACACCTAGTGTTTGTTTAACTGCACTATATCATGCTTATGAAATAAAAACGTAGAACGACACGGTTTCAAATGAGTAGAAAAGTTATTTATTATTTATTACATGTATCATATTATTCTAACACATCATTTTATTAAAAATGTATTAAATAACATATATTAAACATAATGAACTTAAACAAAATTTCACCTCTAAGAGCTGTAGTTGTGCTAAATTTTCTTCAGTTATATGAACTTGTTTAACAAATCCTGATGAAGATGGAACTTCTATGGTAACTGTTACATCAGTTACATCTCGAAGGCGAGACTGAATTGAATACTGGATGAGTGCTTGAGTGGCTATAATAGTATCCTATTGTAAAAGTAAAAAATAAAACTTTTAAAATGAAAAAAATTCATAATAGTTGTTAATGTAGCAAAAGTTTTTAACTCACTTGAGTAGATGCCCATCCACCATCACTCATTCGTTGTGTATTTAACCATTCAACAATCTCTCTTTGTATAACAGCTTGTCTTGCAACATGTACTAATAAGCCATAAGCAGTAGTTTCAACATTAGAAGCATCATATTTTTGAGGAACTCTTGGTAAAATGTATGGCCTATTGTTTTCTATTGTTGTTTTTAAGGGTAACATTGATTCTCTTGCCCAATATTTTAGACCACCTTAAAATTATAAATTTATCAAATTAAACTTTAAATTGAAAAAAAAAAAAAGTTATAGTATATCATCCATTCAATTATATCAGACCTCTGAAATATTCTATTTTTTTAAAGCTATTTTGTAAATAATTTAAATAATAATTACAAATAAATAAATTTAAAAAATAATACAGGAAATCCTTGTTAGTTTGAAATTCAAGGGACAAAATTGCAGTTTCAAATTATCCAAGATTTACATATTTCTGCACAATATTTCAAATGCCACATAACTAATGTAATTTATTAAGGAAATGGAATATAGCTTCATATACAAAATGCTATTTTCATTAATTAATAATTAATAAATAAACTGGAGGTAAACTGCATGTTTCTGGTGAGAACTTCATGGGTGGCCAGATAGATTTTATAAAAAGTAAAGCAGAATTCCTTGAAATGTAGCCAAAATTTTAAAGTGGCCCAAAAATAGTAAGTCATCCAAATGTAGTAGCTTAGAGCCCTACATATATCTCAATCTGCTACTTGTAGCCTAATCTTGCAATCCCAAAAACCAGCTGTATTTTATGAGAAAGAGAAAAAAAGGGTAGCCTGTGTGTAAAGTGACAGCCAAAAATCTGTACTGTAAAAGCAAAGCCATATTGACCAGATTAGAGTTGCTTTTGGTCTATTGTTATCTTATAGTATGGAGATACTTCAAATTAAAGGAATGCGTTAACATACACATATCACAGTTTGGATAGAATTTTCACTTTAAATTTCAAAGTAACCATATTTTGAACTAACTGAATTCCTTAACATGTAAATCTCTATATCTCTGGATGGGACAAAAGTACAGTTATGAACTAAAGGGATTTTGAACTATCCAAGTTCAAATTAATGAAGATTTCCTGTAATTATTTATTTTTTTGCAAATTACACCATATGGTGCATTATGTACTAATAGTTTGACTATACTGATCAACACAAGTGCATAGGAATGGCGTGTTCTCCAGACTTGAGTCCTTCCCAAAAGAAATAAAAAATGTAACTTAAAAATGTTCTCATAAAAAACTGGTTGTAACTACACATTCTCTCCAATCAAGTTGAAAAGAAAGAATAATGTCAAATTTCTTAGAATATGGGATATAAAAGAAGTATAAAAAATACTTTCTTGTTTCATTAGAATGATATAATATGGTTACCCTAGAATAGTGGGGGCTCTTAACCTGATATGCATGCATTTTGAGAATGTGAGATACTTTTCCAGAGTGCAAGAGTTTTGTATTACAGATGTTTAAAAAATATACATTTAATTAGTAACAGATGCCAAAAGATATGTTTCATTTTTTATTGATTTACAAATGATACTTTTGAGCCCTTTCTAAAAATTGAATTGCTATGCTACCGGCTCAATGGTCATGTAAGTTTAAATGAATTTTGAGCATTTAATTTCAACCCTTTTTAAAGTTTAAAATGCCTTTACAATGCAGCATTGAAAGAAAAGTTATTGTGCAAAGAGAATGGAAATAAATCTTCCAAACATTACCAATTACAGTACATGAATATTAAAAAGCAAATACAGTAGAGCGTCGTTTATCCGAATCAATTGGGGACTGGGGTTGTTCGGATAACTTATTTTTCGGATAACCAATTATGTACAAAAAAATATATTAATTNAAAATCGCATTAAAAGTTTATAAAAATAAAGAGATTTATTTTATTGTATTGATAATATGCTTTTTAAAAATGCATTTTTATTTATTTACTTTTTATTTTTTTATTTTTTACCGAAAACAGCTTGGGTTGTAGCAGCATGTGTGGGCATCCCGAAGGCATTATCATAAATTACTTACCATCACGATTCAAATTGCAATTGTTTCACGTTCTGAATTCGTTAGATATTTGCCACGACACCATCTTGTGTGTAGTGCATTAAATATTTGAAGAATTTTTTTTAAGAGTGTGTATTTAGTGTTTCGTGTTGTGCATAAAAATGACTCATTTAGCTAGGATCAAACATACCGAAATATAAGAACGATAGACTAATAGGTCCAAGAGATTAGAAGAATACCATAAGAAAGAGTAATAAGAAATATTTATTCCACCCATAATGGTTTAATATATATATATATGTAACAAATATCTATTATGACGTAAAAGGATAGGAATTTGAAATTGCTAGTTACAACCCAATTATCGTTTGAAAAAGGTTATATAACATGTAGCCATTTTTATTACAATACCTATCAAAAGTCGAATTTCTGTTGACCGACTTAGAAAGTTAGACAAGTTATATCAGGTGATTTTGTTTCCCTGCACCCTGTAACCACTTGAAGGCATCTTTCACAATGGGTGGTCCCCAGGGGTCTATTTGTAAAGGTGCCACCGCACCTCTAACCGTCTCCATTCATCTATTGTTGCAGTGGTTTAACAGTGTGAGGGACAAACAGACAAGTTATATGTGTATCTTTGTCACCTCTCCAAATATCAGTTTAAAGGTTGAGCAATCTTCAAGCTTATAATGTTTAAAATTAACTTAACTCCACCTAACCAAAAGCCGTTTTTGGAAGATATTTTTACTGTTTCTCATAAGTAGAAAGGAATTTTAAAAGCCAATTTCAATTCTAAAAAAAATATTTAAAAATTGAAATAGAAATGTTAATTAATTAAATTTATAAAAAAAAAAGAAAAATAAGATAATTTCTATTTTTGAGAAAATCAAAATTGATTGGTTTAGAAACAGAAATGAAAAATAAAAATCGATTTCAGTTTCTATTTTTAGAAAGTAACTCATTGGTTAATTTTGATTTCGACCGTTTTTTAAGTTTTTAAATATTAAAATAATTATAATAATGATTTTATAAAGTTGTATTATACAAAAAAAAATTATAAAATGTACAATTCATCAATTCAGTCTTAATTAGTATAATTGAAGGAGATTTTTTCGGATGCAACAGATATTAAAATTATAAAAAAAATGATAAATTTCATCTGCAAAAAAAAAACATAAAAGATATTGGAAAATAATGAAAAAATAAACAGGTGATACGCAACATTTTTTAAAACAATAGTTTATTAATTATAATCTAGGTTAAAATTTGCCAGATGATTCTGTTAAACAATTGCTCAATTATGTTTATTAATTAGTATAAAGTTTTTTTCCTTGTTATTAATTAAATATTTTAAATCATTCCTAAATTAGAAGCTACTTTTTTTTATGCCCAACTGTTTCTAACTTTTAAAAAAAATTATAATAAATTCTGCACTTATTTTAGTATGAGAGATGCGACTAAAATTAAGATTTTGGTTTGGTTTTTTTTAAGCAACGTTATATATTAAAGAATTTTTAAATACAAATAATTAAAATTTGGAAGATTATTTTTCTATAAAATGGATAATTTAGTTTAAGAAAAACATAAATAAAATGTTTCAAGTGCTTGTATATAACTAATACAGAGGAATAACTATTTAAAATTTGATTATATTTTATGTACTAGCGGGATAAAGAAAATTCCGACCGGTGAGTAGTGGAGTTGTAGACGATTTTTTTTAAGAGTGGAGCAAAAAAAAAGTTCAGACGTGCTAGTTAACAATGACGTCTAGACGTGTAGACCCCAAACAGCACCCAACAGAAAGGGGTATGGCCTACTGAACACCAGACGATCCTTTTTCATAAACCCCAGACGTTACGTCACATCGTTCATTTCCTCCCTGTAGGTTATCAGGAAAAAAATCATTTAATTTTCCCTGTCTGAATTCTCATTATTTCATCAATATAAACATGTTACACAATACGTTTACTGTGTATAAACAATATAATATAAAATTTTAACAATTTTAAAAAGTTAAAAATTTAAACTTTTAAAATATATTAATAAATAACAATAATAATATAAATAAATGTCGTATATAAAAAAATAATAGTTTTTATTTTACAAAAAAAAATAAACTTTTAAAAAATTTCAGTAAGCAAAGTACACTGTATAGAGCACAAATTCGTATCGCCATCTATCGAATTAAATGCAAACTAAACTAATTATATTTATATTTATAATATAATAACTGTTATTCATTTTCAGTAAGGAAATATTAATATATTTATATTAAGGCGAAAACAATAGGCAAACGTACTAAAAATATATTTACGTGTTTATATTACTGTATAATTATACGTTTTAAGTATAAACGCGAATAGTAAAAAAGTATTTAAAAAGAAAAATAATCACAATAGTGAAAATAATAATGATAACAATCTATACTCATAGAGGGAGACTCTGCTGTATGATTTTCACGTAAGGGAAAGTCATAAAAATTTCTTTACGCGACACTCCGTCATTGTTTATAGCTATTATATTTTTACAAAGGCTTTTATCTTCATGCTGCACATTTGGCTGTTGGTGTAGCTAACTTTTGCACTCTTGGACACAACTAAGATTGTCTACGACCTTTCTATTCATCCACACGACGAATTTCCTACCCTCTTTTGATGACATTAAATTCTTTTCATGAATTTTATAATATTCAAAGAGTGATTTATATCTTTTGTCTTTCTACCACTTTAAACGTGAATTTCGACAGGAATTTTAATAGATATTTTCTCCTCGGCGCCTATTTGTTGTTTTAAGTCATATTTAAAGAAGAAAATTATATTTAACTTAATTAAATTTATTCCTATTTTGACCGAATTACATTTTCCCCCATACAAGTGGCGTCATCTTTTGTGTAAAATATATATTATTATTTAATTTGATATTTTTGTTATTTATGTATATATATATATAATAAATTATAAATTGTTACTGCAGGTTTAATTTTTATTAACATTATCGATTAATATAAATCACTATTATTAACTTTTAAAAGTATACTTTTGATTATTATAGTAAATTTTTTATATATGGCTCCATCTGTTGATAAATATATTAAATAAAATTAAACAAACTGTAATACTGTAATTAAAATAAATGTTGTTTACAGCTAGTGAATAATATGTAGATATGTTTATAAATAGGACGAATTATCTGTCTATCTATATTCATAATGATAAATTTGTACAGATATTTGTATTTACATAAATGTTATCATTATTATTTATATGATGGCCTGTCCTCCATGATTCATATACAACATATTTTCCAGAAGTTTTGTTGAAGACCGCTCTTTGAAGCTTAATAACTCCTATGCTTTTTGTCGAAAATTTCTGAAATTTTGCAGGAAGGTCCGTTTGATGCTACTAAATTTTGGTGAGTAAAGGTCGAGAGGATGGGGAGATGATAGGAGTCGTGTGTATCTCCAGTAGGATCAAACTTAATGACGATTTTACTCGTTATTAGCATTTACAATTTTATATAAAACCCATTCCTGTTCTCAAAATTAATCCTTTTCCCTTTTTATAATAATTAAAAATATAAAAAGTGTTTTAATAAAAGATATCATAACAGATGGTGCCACCAAATGTTGCCGAGAAAGTTAAGCAACTCGTTGCCGAAATTTTTGAAATTATAATTAAAATATTGCTTTAATTAATAAGTTATTTTTGTTTTTTTTAAAAGTTTTAGAGAGAAATTATATAAAAAATACACAAAAAATTTATTTTTCAACTAATAATTTGAATAGTGTAGAATAAGTAAATAATGTATTTTATATTACTTCTAACAATATAAGTATTTATTTTAATGTTTTATTTGATATGTAGCTAAAAATTTTATATTAATTAGTTGGGGGTTTGTTTATCTGTCTCTCTGTTTTTTATATACTTAATTATATTTTATATTATTGGGTTGCGATTTGAAAAAACTAGAGACCTATAAATTCCCACTGTTGTTCGTTTGTCTGTCTTTTCTTAATCTCGAGAATTGAGTTAGATAGATGAAATTCGAGACCAGATATAGAAAGCTTAGAAGCAGGAGGCCCCAATTAATTATATATGAACTTCTGCAGCTAACCATAAATCACATTATTTCAATTCAAAAATTTTCCCCTGTAAATAGTTAGGTAGATGACGGCATGACTGTTGCTAATAAGAAAAGTATTATGCACAGGGGCAACACACTACTAATATGAAGTGGAGAGCATATATTTTAAATTAAATAAATTTTAAAAAATATTAAAAATTGTAGTCCTACATTGTGACGTCGTCACAATAAATAATTTCTCGTTGTATTTTAATATTTGCAAATACACGTATAGTACATATATAGGCATATATTTATAGTTTATATACAGTATGCACGTGTATATATAATTTCTAATGCTACTAAAATAACAAAATCATTTATCGATGCGATGATTTAGTAGAATCGTTTATCGGTTCAGTAATTTCTAGTCCATTTTTAAGAAATTTTCATTAATCTCATTAAAATATAGCACAGACAATTTTCATTATATTATCATTTGTTATTATTAAACGTTTTTATTTAATTTGCTTTTATCATGTCCTCAAAATTCACCCACTTCTAATTAAGATAGAAGGCTGAAACTTTGACGACATACCTAAGTCCTATGACAATTCATTTTAATGATGTTTTAGGAGGTAAACCTACTCCCACTCTTCTCCCCACTCGGAAATCTGATAAATATAACCAAATGTAGAATTTAATCTTGCACGTGTGTGTAAATACACTGTAATGATGTATATTGTGGGGGTGGAACTACCTTCATCTGACTCTCCAACCTCGAAAAACTTGACCAATAAAAGCGTTTTTTTTTTTAAATTAAATTTTTCAAGAATATATTAGTTATAATTTTTTATAATTGATTTATAACTATTTAACTGTTGTTATGTATAGAATTATAAGTTTAGAATATGTTTCTCGTATATTTACATAAATTGTTATTATTTTTGTATTTGATAAATATATTGTTTTAGTTTAGTTTTATTGTTAATTCTATATAATTTGTTTAATAATATAATTTTATTCTTAAGTTTTATATACTTCTATATTATATATAAGTATATGTATTATACATTTAGCACTTTCATTGTTTTAGTTTTTATGCATAAAATAAAAATAAAGAAGGATAATTTTTATTTTTGTCTTTAGAACAGAATTTATTTTCATCATCACACGTTTCAGTATTGTTTCGATACATTTTCATTTTTATCGTCACCTTTTTATATTTATATCCATGACTTGACACAACCCATGGCACTTCATTTGATATTTTTGACATTATCTAACATTATTTATGATTTCGATTATATTTTACTAGAAAAATATCAATACCAGTTTCTATATTATATAAGAATCTTTTATTATTTAAAAACATTTTTTTAAATTAAAAGACTTGCAAAATATTCTATTAACAATTCCTTATCATCATCATCTAAAGGATTAAATTTTGACGTTTTCCTATGAGGAACAGGCTATTCCTCATAGGAAAATATCTAAATAAATGACCAATGTTTTAAACTACAATTAATAATTTCCGATTTTTTTAAAATTTTTAACATAAAGTTTATAAGAATTATTTAATAACTTCATAGCCTTTATCTATGTAGAGCATGCACGAGTATACGTCACACGCATCTCTTGGTCCTTTTTTATGACTCCACTGTTCATTATTTTCATTTCTCTTGGAAAAAACACAACTTTATTCTCTGATAATCAGCATATTTTATAATATGACAGCATTTCTACAACTTTATTTTAGTTTTTTTCCTCCGTTTATAGTAGAATTGTAATTTAGAATAATGATAATCGCGATAGACTTTATATAGAAAGTATGTACAAAATCTTCGTATAAAACACGTGAATGATCAATACACATATTTTGTTTTTTTTAAATAAAATAAATAAAAATTAATAATTTTAATAAATTTTAGCGCTTTCCAAAATTATAGATTTATGTAAAAATATAAGATTTAACTGAAAGCGTTTATTATGTAACTTTCGACAGTTACAAACAGCTCATTTTAGAAATGAAAAATGTCTTGCAGGGAAATTTTTAATAAATTTCCCTTAAAAGAAAACAAGTTTTCAGTTTTTGAAAGTCAATACAGGAATTCCCTATTTCAAAATAGGAAATATTTAAGACATTATATGCTTTGTTGATAACAGGTGTGCTTGTCTTACAACGTTAAGTAAAAATTAAATTGCAACAAGTTCTAAGCTCAAATTTAACTCGTAAACTTAATTATCCGTACAGTTAACATTATAGCATACTCTTTTTTTTCCTTCGTAAATTCGAATTTACAATGGCAAAATTTCTCATTAAATGGAAAATGAACTATCAATTTATCAGAGAAGTAAAAATTGTATAAACTACATTTATTAAGCGTAATTATACAGGGTGGATCAAAAGTTAGTTAACCTTTATTTATGTTTTAACGCGTTTTCCTTTTAGAAAACTGATAGAAACAATAAAAAATACGCAGCAGTTAGAAATATGTTAGTCTTTGTAACGGTCAATTGACTTTTGAGCCATTCTGTGTATTAATTAATATAAGAAAAATGAAGAAGAATTATAATTTACTCTACTTTAAAAGATATAGGCCTACACATTGAATTATCAAAGATATCAGTGTTGTTGTATGTCCATAAAAGCACTATCTTACAGTCCAGTGATGAATGATAATTTGCTATGATATATAATTATTAATTAATCAAAATATAATTAAAAATAAAATATTTAAAAAATTAAAAATACTTTATTAAAGTTTATTTTATAAAAGAAATCAGCCAGTGAGAAAAAATATTTAATAATAAAAAACATTTAACTATAATCTACATTTTCTAATTTATAATAATATATGCAAGAATAAACACATATAATTGAAGAAAAAAAATTAATAATAATTTAAAATAAAAAAAACGTGCATAATTAAAACACAATAAAAACATAATAAAATAATTCAGTTTACTTAAAAGAATTGTTTGTTTTCATTGAAACAAGCGGTGCTTTTCATCGACTTCCTTAAAATTTATTTTCATTCTATCAATGATTTACTTCATTGAATTTAATTCTCTCGGTAATCAAACATAATAAATATTTTAAATGAAGAAAAAAATAAAAAAGAATTTAATTTAATTCTACGCCTACGCGAGTATAAAAACGAAAGAAAAATAATTAATTTTCCGAGATTATTTTATCTAAAAAAAACAAAAATCATATCTAAATAAAACTATATTTTATCATATTAAAATCGATTTAGTAAAAGAGAGAATATGTTAATTAGTCATTTGAATATTTTGATTATTTGCTGAACGTTTAACAGATCAAATTCTTTAAAATTCTTACGATTTTTCAAACTATTGACGTTTGGCGTGTGTGGTAATAATTGCAAAATCATCACCCGTGTATGCGATTTTTAATATAAAAATACAATACTTAATTCAAATAATTCATTCAAGTACGACTCGCGAGCGAAAGACCATTACTTTTATATTATCTTTATCTATCGAGTAATTTAATTAATGGTTACCAAACGGTTTGTGGTAAGCGTGAAATTCATAGAATTTTGAAATTATTTTAAGTATAATTGTTTTTTCTTTGATTTTCAAGCGTATAGCACGCCATTCTGTGAATTTCTTTTATTTGATATTCTAATATTCTTTGTTTATTTTGACCTTTTCAGACATATCGATACGAGAAGTAAAGAAAAAAAATCGAACGAATAATGTCACGCCAAGAAGTTTTTCGAGCAGAAAACTGCTGAAGCAAATCGCGTGAGTCATTCCACATTTTCTTTATGGAGTTCTAAAAGTTATGTATTTAAAGATGATGATGTGCAGCAGATTATCTCCATTAGCCAATGAAAATGAACCGTATACATTCTCGTAGCTGGATTTATCTCTTTTCTTATCATTTATCATGTGATACGGACGCTAGGAGATTATCTCTTGTGCAAATTTGTTGAGTGCAGAGCTTAAATTAGTGAGACATTGTTGATAATTCTTTTTGAAAATCGCACTTTCAACATAAAATGACTCGAATATTTGTGTTGCTTATTTTACTTTGTTACCAAAGAAAGAGCGAAAGCGGAAATTTAACAAGAATATTTTGTAAATCATCATTATCATCACCATCATCATCGCCATCATTTTTATATTTAACTCGTAAGTATCGATGAAAATGTCTTTTTTAAAATTTAAAAAAACAAATTAGACTTAGCTTTTTTAAATATATAAATTTTAAATTACTTTTTTTGACAGATTATCTCTCTGATTTCTGTAATCCATCATCCACGTATACCATTTACGCAAAGGAAAGTGGCACGTATTCATCTGGGATATTTAAAATGACCAGAAACGATACTCCGTACGATGTAGATAAAAACTGTAACGTTGTTCTTAAAATACCAGACAATTATAAGGTTTTACTTAGTTTCTTTTACGTTGACATCCGTAAAAACGAACATAGTCAATGTGTGGATCAATTACAAATATCTCACTTTACTACTAATAAACTCATTTTGAAACCAATTTGTGGAAGATGGTATAATAAACGTGGTGATAGAACAGTTTTTCCACTAAATAGCTTTGTCATGAGGTTTAAAAGTAATTCAACTGGATACAATTGGAATCATACGGGTTTTAGTTTCATGTATACTGTATATAACCACAGTAAGTATGATTTTTTTTCCATTTAATTCAGTCCTTAATTACTTTCCGAATTTGTTAAAGGTTTATTATATTAATTTTTTAAGTATTATAAATTTTAAGAGAGTTTTTAATTTACTTATGATTACAGAATTACATTTTATGATTTTACTTATTATAGATAATCCCATAAAATGTGTTGTAAGAATTTAAATTAGTAGAATTAGTAGAATAATTTAGATTATATGTCATGTTTTTTATTTTACTATACTTCATTTCCTTCATAAAAAATATTATTTTGTTAATAATATACAGGCCTAATCTATTGAATTTTTAAAATTTAATATAATCTTTCTTAAGTTAAAGAAATTATAATTAGAACTATTTCAAATTAATTTATATGGTTTAATCTTTTTACATTAATTTTTCTCAGTTAAATCCTAACCAAATAGCAATAAAAATGATATACAGTCAACATTTCGTACATATTTATTTTTAAAAAATTCAAAACAAAATAAATTTTATAAATATTTTGCTAGTAGTCGAGTGAAAATTAGAACACGACAAGGATATTTGTTATCTAAATATGTCAATGTCAGATTTCAGCGATCAGAACAAGGAATCTTAAATTATAGAAAACAACTAATAGGCTACTTGATAGAATTTTATAGTGGAATTATAATGTAATTTTTTTTTAATTTCATCTATTTATTAAAATAAAATTGGCACGCAATTGAGTAACTGTGTGTGGTGCATTTCTATCAGGAAAGATCCGTGTTCGAATCGCTCGGAGCATACTTTTCCAACCCTTATCTCCCAAGTGATCGTCCTCTAGTACGTTTAAGAAAGAAAATATAGAATAAAAAAATGAAAATAAAAGTATATTTGATGCTTCTTGATCAATTTATAAATTATTTATTACGATAGATATGGTTTAAATTCTAAATTAATATGGATCAATGTCGTGGCTGCAACTATGGAGACTGGTTTTGAGTTCGGATCGGCTCAAATTTTCATTAGTGAATTGTAAAGGATAAGTCTGCCTGGCCCTGTTACTCAGTTCCCTCCATTTCTGGCCCCGATCGAAATTATAATAGGCATTAAAAAAAGGCCCGCTTAATGCCGGAAGAAAGGAAAGAGTTAAAGTTTAAAATTAAATATGAGCATGTAGGAGAAGGTGGGGCAAGATGAGAACGTTAAAGTTTGAAAAGTCATAAGATGGCAACCACTTTAATGAGAAAAATAATTTTTTTATTCTCAGCAACTACAACATTTAATAATATATAATACAAAATTTAATTTTTGAAAAACGTTTTTTAAAAAAAAGAAAATTTAATATTTTAAAATTATACGTAAATGCACCGTCTTGCCCCATCCGTGGGGTAAGATGGGGATATTATTTTTATATACAAGAAAGACAAATTAAAATGGTTAAACTGTCGTTTTCTTCAATATTGGCACAAGAACAGTGTGCCTATTTATCACAACGGCTACATTTAGTCCAACTCTCTGTAAATACAGAGTATAACCCTCCACAACAGAGGCATTCTGTGTCATTTGTCTTTTGTTTCTTGTTAGGCCCACCCTTGCTGAAGTCGTCTCTGCAGCAAAAAAAGTCTGCCTCCGAAAATACTTCTAAATTCATAGGCCATATTCATGGTTAACCTGGGGCTAGACGGGTACCCATCTTGCCCCCAATGTACACTTTCCATACTGACTGCAAACACAGGTAAACTTCATTTCAAAACTAAACAATTACAGTCTTAAAGGTTACTTCGAATACCATAATATCTTCATCTAAAAGGTAATGTTAAAGTTCACAATGATACTTACTTTGTAAAAACTTTTTAGAAGACAGAAAATTAGATGAAGTATTGCTGAAACATGAAAAAGGTATTTTATTTCCAAACAAAGAGAGCGATTTGGACGTTCTCTCGCTCCACGATCCCTTTCGAGGTAGACATTTAGTTCCCCAAATAACAGCTAGATAAAAGAACATTAACCACAAATAAACAGACGTCCCCGTCTTACCCCATCTTGTACCACCTTCCCTTACTGTACTGTACTTCCCTACTAAATAGAAAGTTAAAATCTTTTTACATAATTAGGGTGTAATTGTTAAATTATAAAAATTTATGGAATATGATTTTGTTATGATACATTTTGTGAAAGATCTCAAAGGATAAAATTTTAAATTTAATGTAGAAATAAATAACATTTCGATTCAATGTTTTAGAAACTCCATATTTAATTTACAATCGAAAGACATTCTTCACTTTGCTTACACTTTTCTTCCCAACATATTTAATTTTTATGTATGATATTCTGAAAGCTTTCGAGTTAAGAGACTTTATTGAAATTTTGTTGAAGTATAAAATGAAAAAGTATTAAAATACTCTCCACAGGAACTTCTATTGAAATTGTAAATCTTTTCCAACCCTTATCTCCCAAGTGATCCTAAAGGATTAAATTTTGACGTTTTCCTATGAGGAACAGGCTATTCCTCATAGGAAAATATCTAAATAAATGACCAATGTTTTAAACTACAATTAATAATTTCCGATTTTTTTAAAATTTTTAACATAAAGTTTATAAGAATTATTTAATAACTTCATAGCCTTTATCTATGTAGAGCATGCACGAGTATACGTCACACGCATCTCTTGGTCCTTTTTTATGACTCCACTGTTCATTATTTTCATTTCTCTTGGAAAAAACACAACTTTATTCTCTGATAATCAGCATATTTTATAATATGACAGCATTTCTACAACTTTATTTTAGTTTTTTTCCTCCGTTTATAGTAGAATTGTAATTTAGAATAATGATAATCGCGATAGACTTTATATAGAAAGTATGTACAAAATCTTCGTATAAAACACGTGAATGATCAATACACATATTTTGTTTTTTTTAAATAAAATAAATAAAAATTAATAATTTTAATAAATTTTAGCGCTTTCCAAAATTATAGATTTATGTAAAAATATAAGATTTAACTGAAAGCGTTTATTATGTAACTTTCGACAGTTACAAACAGCTCATTTTAGAAATGAANTTCGGATGCAACAGATATTAAAATTATAAAAAAAATGATAAATTTCATCTGCAAAAAAAAAAACATAAAAGATATTGGAAAATAATGAAAAAATAAACAGGTGATACGCAACATTTTTTAAAACAATAGTTTATTAATTATAATCTAGGTTAAAATTTGCCAGATGATTCTGTTAAACAATTGCTCAATTATGTTTATTAATTAGTATAAAGTTTTTTTCCTTGTTATTAATTAAATATTTTAAATCATTCCTAAATTAGAAGCTACTTTTTTTTATGCCCAACTGTTTCTAACTTTTAAAAAAAATTATAATAAATTCTGCACTTATTTTAGTATGAGAGATGCGACTAAAATTAAGATTTTGGTTTGTTTTTTTTAAGCAACGTTATATATTAAAGAATTTTTAAATACAAATAATTAAAATTTGGAAGATTATTTTTCTATAAAATGGATAATTTAGTTTAAGAAAAACATAAATAAAATGTTTCAAGTGCTTGTATATAACTAATACAGAGGAATAACTATTTAAAATTTGATTATATTTTATGTACTAGCGGGATAAAGAAAATTCCGACCGGTGAGTAGTGGAGTTGTAGACGATTTTTTTTAAGAGTGGAGCAAAAAAAAAGTTCAGACGTGCTAGTTAACAATGACGTCTAGACGTGTAGACCCCAAACAGCACCCAACAGAAAGGGGTATGGCCTACTGAACACCAGACGATCCTTTTTCATAAACCCCAGACGTTACGTCACATCGTTCATTTCCTCCCTGTAGATTATCAGGAAAAAAATCATTTAATTTTCCCTGTCTGAATTCTCATTATTTCATCAATATAAACATGTTACACAATACGTTTACTGTGTATAAACAATATAATATAAAATTTTAACAATTTTAAAAAGTTAAAAATTTAAACTTTTAAAATATATTAATAAATAACAATAATAATATAAATAAATGTCGTATATAAAAAAATAATAGTTTTTATTTTACAAAAAAAAATAAACTTTTAAAAAATTTCAGTAAGCAAAGTACACTGTATAGAGCACAAATTCGTATCGCCATCTATCGAATTAAATGCAAACTAAACTAATTATATTTATATTTATAATATAATAACTGTTATTCATTTTCAGTAAGGAAATATTAATATATTTATATTAAGGCGAAAACAATAGGCAAACGTACTAAAAATATATTTACGTGTTTATATTACTGTATAATTATACGTTTTAAGTATAAACGCGAATAGTAAAAAAGTATTTAAAAAGAAAAATAATCACAATAGTGAAAATAATAATGATAACAATCTATACTCATAGAGGGAGACTCTGCTGTATGATTTTCACGTAAGGGAAAGTCATAAAAATTTCTTTACGCGACACTCCGTCATTGTTTATAGCTATTATATTTTTACAAAGGCTTTTATCTTCATGCTGCACATTTGGCTGTTGGTGTAGCTAACTTTTGCACTCTTGGACACAACTAAGATTGTCTACGACCTTTCTATTCATCCACACGACGAATTTCCTACCCTCTTTTGATGACATTAAATTCTTTTCATGAATTTTATAATATTCAAAGAGTGATTTATATCTTTTGTCTTTCTACCACTTTAAACGTGAATTTCGACAGGAATTTTAATAGATATTTTCTCCTCGGCGCCTATTTGTTGTTTTAAGTCATATTTAAAGAAGAAAATTATATTTAACTTAATTAAATTTATTCCTATTTTGACCGAATTACATTTTCCCCCATACAAGTGGCGTCATCTTTTGTGTAAAATATATATTATTATTTAATTTGATATTTTTGTTATTTATGTATATATATATATAATAAATTATAAATTGTTACTGCAGGTTTAATTTTTATTAACATTATCGATTAATATAAATCACTATTATTAACTTTTAAAAGTATACTTTTGATTATTATAGTAAATTTTTTATATATGGCTCCATCTGTTGATAAATATATTAAATAAAATTAAACAAACTGTAATACTGTAATTAAAATAAATGTTGTTTACAGCTAGTGAATAATATGTAGATATGTTTATAAATAGGACGAATTATCTGTCTATCTATATTCATAATGATAAATTTGTACAGATATTTGTATTTACATAAATGTTATCATTATTATTTATATNAATATTTTTAAGAGTTTACGACCACTGTGCTGGGTGAGACGTTGTTGAAACAAAAAAAGTTATGCATTTCATCACGTACATAAACAGTGTCGTAATTTGCCAAGTGCAAATCAGCAAATTTGTAAAATTTTTGTTTATTTTGAACAATCCGGATAATCGAAAATCCGGATAATGGAGGTCCGGATAATGGAGGTTCTACTGTATTGTTTTCCTAGAAACAACAGGTTTTCATTTTAAAGTAATATTTTGCTAGTTGATCATATATTCATGTTCTAGACAAATTTTGTAGTAATACACAAACACAATAATGACCTTAACAGAAACATTATGCAGACTATTGGCATCACTCCACTGGTGTTTTACTGACTTTACTATAGTTTACTAAAGTTGTTTGATACATAGTAAAGTTTATGCTAGTATTTTCAACATTTATTGTAACAATTATAATTTTTTTTGTTAAAATTTTTATTGTAAACACTATTTGAAAATGGATTTGTTTTACACATTACTCTTCCCAAACTTATAAAAGTGTTTATTTTCATATGTATAACTTTTTGGTCACCCTGCATAACTTAAACATATCTAGCCATAGAAGTAAGATGAAAATCTGGAATAAGAAAGTAATTTGTTTGTTATAGAAAAAGAAACATACCTTACAAATCAAATATAAAAAGTTTCCTAGGAGTTATATTCACATATTAAAGATTTCACCTTTAGTTAAAATTAACTAGAACTTAATCCCTCTTAAAGTTTTTTATACCAGACACTAAATATATATTAACTATTTTACAAGATGAGTGTTCAATAATCTACAATTTTGTATAAAAATCTATATTCTGTAATTAGATCACTAATAAAAAGTTATTTACTTACTTGTTTCTCTCATACGAGAATCTAATTTATTAAATGCTTCTTCACCATCAATGCTGTTTGAAACAGTCAAGGCATAGGCAACTATCGCCAATTCATAGGGATCATTAAAATTATTTAAAATACTGAGTTTCTTCTCTAAATAATTTTGTGCCAAAGATCTTGCATTTGAAGCTTTAAGTCCAATTTCCTAAAACAAAATTGGTATTCATATATTAATAAATTAATTTTAAATACTTTGATTTATATTAATTTATCAAATGACTTACTCCTCCTAAATCTTTCACTTCTGTTAAAGTAATTAAAACATGAGCAGTCAAAGAAATGTTTCTTAATTTTACATTATCATGTTTCCAGTCGGACTGAAAAATTAATATCATAATTTCCATATTAAAAATAAACTATTATATTTAAGAAAACTGTATATTGTTGACACATGAAAACATCATAAATATCACTATGGGTCAAATAAGTTTTGCATCATAGTTCTGCAAAAACTGCAGAAACATTCAACTAATGAAATTGCCTGTACTTGTTCTTGTAATAAGCATGCATATAACTGGGTAGTCTGCATTACTGAGAAACCTCATAAATGACTAAATCTTTTTTCTGTTGATGAGTTTAATCAATAGTAAATCTTGGTAATTACATTTACAGCTTATAACGAACCTCACATGAGAAAACCTTACACTATTTTATGCAATATTAATTGCCTTTTGTTGCTCCTGTAAAATTTGATTTTTGGCAATTACAGGGTTTTCATGTGTCAACAATGATATTATATAGCAATTTTAGAACATACTGTTAAATTCATTTTCCGGTCATAAGGAAACATTGTTGTTTCATAAAATGCACCATCAGGAGACTGATGTTTAATTAGCCATGATATAGCTTTATTAATTACTGATCGATCTATATATAAAAAGTTTTCCCATTCTTGAAAAGTAGCTTTATAAAATATTCTTGCACAGAAAGCTGTAAGCCTGTTAATCAGTAATAAATTATTAATTTTAAAATTTAAAATTTATTCAACTTAAAAATCTAAATAGTAAAAAGCAAGATTTATTTAGTTTTTAATTTTCTAGATTTTGATATCGACTTGTCTATGATTCTAAATACATATTGTAACATTTTTTTTCTATATTTTATGTCATAATTGTTTAATGATTTATGCTTAATGTTATGATGCTGATGTTATATTATGTTATATTATGTTATATTAATGTTATGAGTTATGATCATGTTTAATTATTTTATGATCCTAAAACAGTTATAGAATTTATTTTAAACTTCTTATATTTTATTTTCTAATGCATTCTTGTAAATTTTTTGTTTAAACTATGTATAAAATTTGTAATTTAAACAAAACAGTATGACATTACAAATGCAAGAAACATGTTTTATATTTTAATATTGAAAAATAAAATATTTTCAGAAGAAGAATCTATTTCATCACATTTACTAACTTTATATTAAATTTTCATTATTTAATAATTCCATAACAAATTTAACTTTTCTTTCACAACTTTTTCTTTGCATTTTCTAACAATTATCTTAAAATATCTTCTCATATTAATAATGGTAATAAAAAATTAAATAAGCAAGATATTCTAATGTTTTTGTTTGGTAAATTGATAGTCCAAAATAAATCAAATTCAGACACAGAGCAAATAATGTACTAGATTTATATGAGGCTGTGGAAAATATAACAGCTTAATAATAGCTAGTAAAGAATTTAATAAAATATGTTATTGAAATAATCTGCAGATTTGAACACTAGTTTCATGATATTGATTTCTAGTATTTATTCTTCTATGGATCTATGATTAAGTAATAAAATGGCTAAACTTTTCACTTTTTTAGATAAAAAGGATGATGTAAGAATAATGTTCAAATTTATGGCACACTAAAAACTAAATCAAAATTACTGAAGTTATTTATAAATCTAACAACTTAAAGACTTAGAGTATTTCCTATCTGTTAATTAACGGATTAATATTTAATTTATTTATAAATATCCAATATAAAAAAATTAGAATGTTGTCATGAATCAGTATACCACCAGCACATCTAATTATAAATCTAATAAAGCCAAATACAATTTGTAATTTGAAAGATTTGATGCTATACATATTATATTACTTAAATGAAAAAAGTTAGAACTGGGTGAGCCGATACACATTTCTCATACTATAATTTCTGATTTTTCTACTTTGTATTGAACTATAATTAATCATATTCTAGTGGCAACATTATTTTGATCTTATATGGAATGCAGTGAAATATTTTTGGTTTAGCTATTTAATTAAAGAACTTTGCATTAAAACAAAAATTATTAATGTGCTTTGCAACATTAATATTAACTATCAGTATCAAATTTATAAAATTATCAATATTTATTTGTCATTATTATTAATCTACAGCACAAAAATAAAATATTACTTTTTTTTATTATTTTTTAAAACTGGCTGTCAATATTAAATTTTTTAAAATCTAAATTAGTAAAACTGGAATTTTTAAGGATTTATGTTTAACATATAAATAAGAAATTAAATTACCAAACACTTCCTTCACTTTTCCACCTAAATAAACTGAATGAACCATCTTCATTTTGATAACTCAGCTGTCTTTGATAACCTAGCATATTAGCAGTTAAAATTAAATATTAATTATGATTATAAAAATTTTAATAATAATTCTATTTCTTGCCTATATTCAAGAAATGAAATGCTTTCTTTTCCACTTGTGGCTGTCTTTGTCCAATGAGACGTAAGTACCAAATCATGTACAGATTGGCTGCAAAGTTAAACATATTTTGCTCTCCACACCAAAATGGTTTCTTTAATAAATATGTTGCATTAACTGGTATTGTGGGAAAAATTGGACCAACAACATCTCCTACAAAAAATAATAATCCAGTTGGTTCATATATACTGTATATGTATTAAGAACGATAAAAATATAATATGTATTGTATATTGTATATATTTATATTTATTTATTTAACTCACCCACTATAGAAACTGTTGCTTTATTTGAGCCAAATACATATAATCGGTCTTGTCTAAATGGAATAATTGGGTTTGCCGTTAGATTTGTATCTAGATATTTGATTAGATATGCTCCCTGAGATAAATCAAGTAAAAATGATGTATGCCTATGTTGTGGAACTCCACTTGCCTATAAGAAATAAACCCATTCATTTGTAACTGAATCCATATAATATTCTGTTACAAAATTATAAAAATTTGCAATCATAATTAATTTTCAAATACTAAGATCTTGTAAATCTGAATAGCAATATTTAAGAATATAAACTCATAACTTTAATAACCATAATGTTATTTATATATTGAAAATATACCATAAATTTAGCAAAGTTTTGAGCAAAATGCTTAATTGTGGAATTTCTTTTTTACTTTTTGAAATTAAGTAATACTTAAATAATTAAGTTTTTTTAGTTTTTTAGGTTAATATTTAAAAAAATAAAACTTAAAAGCATTTGTAGTTCTAAATTTAATAAGTTTAAAGTCCAAAATTCAAATCTAATTATCATTTTGGTTATTGGCCATTCTATCCAATTTTCACTAGATTTGTCACAGTGGTTGACACAGAAAACAATTCTTACTTCATATAATATCCTTTATATAAATCTAAATGTTTTTTGGACTTTTAATTTTAGTCCCTCTTCAGTTGATTTTACTATTGTTTATCAGACATTACAATAAATTATTAGTATAAATATGGTTTTTTCATATTTAAAATCTTGTAAATTCTTGTATATTTATAAACTTTTAAAATAATCTGTTCATAAGTAACAATTTCATATTCTGCTAGATATAAAGCAAATGTAATTACTCGAAATCTGAGCACTCTATCTAAAATCAAAATACTGAATTGAATCCCAAAAGTAAGTTAAAATAAAATTAGATATATCACTAAATTATCAAAGGTGAAAAAGTGTATTTGAGTTTTTACAAGCAAATAACTGAATTCAAAATTAATTTATAAAATTTGACAAACCTCCACATGAATAGTCTTAGTAACCATATCTTTTGCCACTTGAGTTTTAGCCATTACTGTGACATTAATATCACCTAATCTTGTTGGAACAATTGGCATATATACAACTGTAGATTTTCCTGGTTTTACCTTTGTAAATATAAAATGAAATTTATAAATGTAATGTATTTAAAGCTCATAAAAATTACATTTATTAGTTTTACAATGTTAATAAAATTTTAATTATACAGTCAAGTTCAATTTCAATGAATTATGTAATGCACTAAATAAATCACCAAAATTATTATTGCTTATTGAAAATGTTTTGATAATATTTTAATAATTTTAATATACATCTATGCAATGGAGTATTGGAGAAGAATATGCCAGATTGCCATTCCAGTACTAGTTCCAGAACTAGAACTCTTTCTAGAATTTCTTTACTATGCACATGTAAAAAAAAACAAAAGAAAAATAATTGTAATTTCAATTAATATGTACATAGTAAAAATATCATTTGAAATTATGTGTTAATGATACATGATTCCAAAACACGATGTCAGTTGTCAGGAAATAATATTACATGACAACACTTGACATCAAATGATAACACTTGTTCTTATCTATTAAAACAACTTGTGTTTTCAATTTTTGAACCCCTGACATCAACTAAGTGATATCATGTTGTGATTGACTTGATCTCATCTGGGATATCACGACATTTTGTCCAAAAGCTTTTGAAAATATATTTAAAAGCATTTTATTGTTTATTAAAGATTTCTGACTTCAATAAAATTCATTAAATGGTGGACTGTGAAGACATTTTTTTTGTATTCTTCATTATAATTTTACTACTTCAATAAAATTAATTTAAAAATATGATCTTTTTATTGATTTATAGCCTCAATAAAAAACGTCATTTCTGCAAGAAAAAACAGTTTTTTCCCCCCCTGGTGATTGGACAAGATGGAAGAGTGAAGACAACTTGGTTTCTTCTATATTTTTTTAAATTGTGAAATATGACATCTGCCATTTTAATTTGTAATTCTAAGACTAACAGCACAAAACCTTTCTCACTAATTTCTAGCCTTATTAACTGGAGTACAAACGTTTTCGGCCTTCTTAATAGGCCTTCCTCGGGTACACTGTGGAGCGTCGGTTGGAAGAAGTTTAAATGCTGCCAATGTTTACCCAGGTGTCGTCTTACCCGTGACGTCTTCGTCGATGATAGGTATACGACACCAGGGAGAAAAACTACATACTTTTGGCAGAGCCGTAACTAGGCAGGTGCAACAGGTGCATTCGCACAGGGCCCACTTGGAAGGGGGGCCCAAACTGCTGTTCACAAGAAATTATAGTTTTAAATCTTAAATTTTTCCTCCTTTTTACTGGCGATTACATTTTGCCTTATTTAGACCCTAGATGTCTGCTCACCAGTGTTCCCAACCGTGGCGACTTTTAGAGGGACGTAGTGAGATAGAGGAGACCACAGACAAATCAGCCAAAAGTAGCGACTTTTGAAATTTTGTTTGTTTATTTTCTGAGAAATTTAAATTTATAGATTTTTTCTCTACTTTATAGAGCTCTCTGGAAACGACTAATATTATTATGATATACAAAACTGTATTTCTAGATTTTTCTACAGTGTGCAGAGCTAGAAATCTGTAAAGGTAACATTTTGTAAGAAAAATAAATCTGCCCGGGGATTTTTTTAATTGCTAAATTGCTAA
>NW_019384353.1:491388-494925 GCF_000671375.1 Centruroides sculpturatus | reverse complement strand
AAAACTACATACTTTTGGTAAAGAAGGGAGGTGTGCAGATAGGATACTTGCTAAAGTTGGGGAAAAAAGATTTTAGAGTAAGCGCGCTACGTACAGGAGATGCACAATCACCACAGGGGGTTAGTGGGGAGTGACGTCATAGTTGAGGCCGTAAATATTCAACGCTACCGTAAGAACAGGCGTGCGAACGACCGTGGATGGTAAGGGGGTGTTACGATTAGAAGGGGATGGGAAGGGGGGGTTACGCTTATAAGGTAGAATTGGAAATAAACGCGACAAGTAAATCCCCTTCCCCTTCTAATTCCCATCCCCTTCTAATCGTAACACCCCCCTTACCATCCACGGTCGTTCGCACGCCTCTTCTTACGGTAGCGTTGAATATTTACGGCCTCAACTATGACGTCACTCCCCACTAACCCCCTGTGGTGATTGTGCATCTCCTGTACGTAGCGCGCTTACTCTAAAATCTTTTTTCCCCAACTTTAGCAAGTATCCTATCTGCACACCTCCCTTCTTTACCAAAAGTATGTTATTTTTTCCCCCAACTTTAGCAAGTATCCTATCTGCACACCTCCCTTCTTTACCAAAAGTATGTAGTTTTTCTCCCTGGTGTCGTATACCTATCATCGACGAAGACGTCACGGGTAAGACGACACCTGGGTAAACATTGGCAGCATTTAAACTTCTTCTAACCGACGCTCCACAGTGTACCCGAGGAAGGCCTATTAAGAAGGCCGAAAACGTTTGTACTCCAGTTAATAAGGCTAGAAATTAGTGAGAAAGGTTTTGTGCTGTTAGTCTTAGAAATAGTTCTAGCTACATATGCATAGTAATTTGTAATTCAATAAAATTGTTTACAATGCACTTGGTACCATTTGAAATCCATCAGAAACCATTACAGAATTGATATCAAGTTATTGAATTGATTATTTGAATGGATAAAAAAATTTTTAATGTAAATTCAATAAAATTCCCATCTTATGTGACTACCAGTGTCAGATTAACCAATAGACAAATAAGATAAATATCTAGGGCCTGTAATTCAGAGGGGCCCAGCTTTATACCCTTTAGTCCCCAACTTTAGTTGGCTTTCCTATAACTAATTGTTAAAATTAGTTATAGGGAATAATAAAAATATTAATAAGTACCTGAAAAGATGCATCAAATGCACAAGAGGTGCAGGTCCATAAAAGATCAGTATATATATAATACGCTTTACTACAAGACTACCAGGAGCCCAATTTGGTAAACAATCAATTAGAAAGTAGCACTCTGGCATTTTTTATTTTAGCAACAACAACCACTGTATATACATAGTGGAAAACAAATCTTTGTGTTGTAGTACAAAGATTAAATAAGTGTATATCAAAGCAAGTATTACTTCAACCAAATATATTTTTCTATATCAATTATTGAGCTTTTGATTAATATGTCAAATAAATTTATAGTGAATAATAAATTGAAGTAGCAACTATTGATTTTTAGATTGATTATAATTTATTATATTATTATATTTAATAAAATAATATTAAATTCTATTTAATATAAAAATAAAACATACAAAGACTAAATGCTGATGTTCTCCTACTGATGTTCTTGGACTAAAGGAATGTACAACACCAAATGGTTCCACATGTATAAATTTATAATCAGATGAAGTCCCAAGACTCACAACAACCTGAAAATATTTATAAAATACAAAATTTTGTGTTAAAAGTGTAGAAATTACACAGTTAATATAAAAATACTAGAAGAGAAAAACTATATTATAAATAAAATCTATTAAACCACTAAAATATTATAAAATAAAATCTATAAATAAAAGTTACTGTATTTTTGGAAAATATGTAACTACAATGACCATAAATATTTATAAAAAAAAAAATTCAATAATCTACAAACAAGATTTGAAATTTTTGTATGATTTTCAACAGGAACATTCTTGTTACAATAAAGATAAAATGAAATGGAAAAAAATAGAAAATTTTATTAGGTTACAGATTAAATTTTTTAAGTTAAAAAACTAAATAAATAGATCAGTTTTAAAAATTCAGATTTTATTTTTTGATTAATTATACTAATCAGATTTTGAGAATTATTAAATTTGAGAATGTCCTTCTATTGGCAGACATCTGCATAATTATAATAGATGAAAAAATATTGCATTTTAAAGGTATTTACTATTATGCAAGATTTTTCAATGACATTTTAATAATATATGATTCACAAACAACAACAGTCAGAGAAATATGCAAACAAATTGGATGGAAGACTGACACTTTATATATTAATTTTTCGTATATAAATCATTTATTTGAAAAATATAAACCAGAATTTAATAAATTCTCTATTTGTATAGTAGCAAAACAAAAAAAAAATAGGTTAATGGATATAATTAACATTATAAATAAAGAAGACCAAAGAATACTAGGAAAACAATTTGAAATTGCAGGAGTCATTTATAAAATATTATGTATGTGTACTAGTCCAAAGTGTTACATAGGAGAAACAGGAAGAAGATTGGAAAAAAGGTTAAAGGAGCATGAGGCGGCAATCTGTTTAAAAAGACAAGAATCACCATGGTACCAGCACTGTAATAGTTTTAATTGTAAAATTACACAAATAATGTTAAAATATTACACAAGGCTAAAAATTTGTTAAAAAGAATAATTNTTGTAAGTCAAAAATTAATCTATAAAAAACCAGTACATTTGTACACAGAATAACCACTTATTGTTAGTGTTTGATTATTCAATGTATTTATTCAGTTGTGTATATTATTCAATATTATTCAATGTAGTTGCGAGTAAACAAGCATAATGGGAAAAAAGGTTTTTGATTACCGCCTCATGTTCCTTTAACCTTTTTGGAAAAAAGGTTAAAGGAACATGAGGTGGCAATCCATTTAAAAAGACAAGAATCACCATGGTATCAGCACTGTAATAGTTTTAATTGTAAAATTAATAGAAATAATGTTAAAATATTATACAAGGCTAAAAATTTGTTAAAAAGAATTATTGAACATTTCTGTATTAAAAAAAATTATGCAAATGTAATTAATTTAAATATGGGTATGAATGTAGATGCATGCTGCGACGACTTAGTCCAGTATAAAGGAACAACAGTTGGCAAATGAATGTATCCACTGATGAGGCCAGTTAAAACTAGAGAAATGCATTTGGAATTGTTGAAAATGGAATATTTGGAAAAAGTTAAAATAAAGGTCTAGTATTTGTTTGTTATTTGGTTTGTTTGCCTGGAGAAAACTTGCTCAAAATCTGATATAAAGTGTGAAATATTATTTGTTAATACTCTAGAGATATTTTAATTTTAGTATTAACATTTTAAAGAATGTTAAATTTCCTTCTATTATTAATATCTATATTAATTAATAATAATGTGTGAAAATGTCTTATAATTAACTGTTTATCTCAATTTTTTAATAACTATTAATATAAACATTTTTATATGAATTTTTTCAGTTCTTTAATAGCATCATTTTAAACTTCCATCATCTATAAAAATTTATATATATAT
>NW_019384353.1:471258-491201 GCF_000671375.1 Centruroides sculpturatus | reverse complement strand
GCCCCCTTCTGGCGCGATGAATAGATCTATGATAGAGGCAGGGTATTGAACGGTGACCAAAGGCAAAATTGGGGCTGATAAGAGGAAACATTGCATTTAATGGTTTCCAGATGATGAGAACAATGTACAGTAAGGGCACAAAGTGTGAGATTCATAGAAAAGTTTTCCTAAGAATATTTCCAATCCTTTTCTCACACAAGAGAAAATGGGTTAGGGGCGTTGGGTATAACTTTATGGAACAAAGGGGGCGGTGGATCGAAAAAGTTTGAGAATCACTGGTCTAGACCATAGTTTCACCTGAAGTCTGCTAACATAAATCCATTAGAGGGATCAGAGAATGAAAGAAAACGAAGGATGTCTTTTTTATAAGTGGAGAAGCTCTAGAAGTAACCAATAATGATGAAACCAGAAAAGAAAAATCAAGTGTTAGTAGGGAGAATAAATGAAGAGACCATAGCAAGAAATATTAATTTTTAAATTTTCAAAAACCACATTTTCATACTGGTATGTAACCTTAAAATTCATGAAAACTTCAGTCCAATATTGGGCAATAATTAATTAGTCACTGATACCTAATTCTAGGCCAATTTTCATTCAACATGCTTATCCCACAATGATCTTTGTTCAAAAACTGTTTTTAGTTTTTCCTTTCTCCAAAATACAATAATTTTTTTTTAATTTTTAAAATTANTTATTTATCTTGATCATCTATATTTACATGAGATATATATATATATATAAGAGAAAATAAAGATAAGGAACTTATCAATTGATGTAGGGTACAATACATGAGAAAATAGGTATGAGTTAAAAGTACTGACAATTTCAACTTAATGACTGTATTATATAGAAATTTCTATATACTGTGTCTGGAACCTATAGACAGTTTCAAGTTAATGAAGTTTGACTTAACAAGGTTTTACTATTAAACATTTTACAAAGAAAAAACAAATTCTTATTCATTTATCTATTTAATCATGAAAATAATTTATTATATTACTCACCCAATATTAATATCTTGCCAAAGCCATGAACTATCATAAAGTCTCTGAACACGATTAAAACGTTTAAGACGAAATTTTTCCAAATCTAAAACATTCTGAGTTGGACCTAAAATAATTCAAAATATTTACTTCACGAAAATTAACACAATTTTTATAATTTATGCTTTGAAACATCAATAACAAGCATAGATTTGCATGCAGATGCAGCAATGTTTTCAAATAATTATTTCAACTGTCATGTAAAATGGACGTAAACCAGATATCTAATAAAAAATAAAATAAAGTATTAATTTTATTCATTTCAGAGTTAATATATAAAAACAATTAAAATTCATTCTTACTTCAACAGTTTTAGAAAGTACTCCAAATCCATGAACACTGTTCATTCCAAAAGCACTAATAATCCAGTGAGTTGATATTGAAGGAACGGGAATTGTAAATATGTAATGACCTAAGGGACTAGAAAAGTTTTTTTTATTATTGTTGATTTTACATTCTTAAAATTTCTATCAACCACACAAAGTTGGTTTTTGTCTATAACAATTCATATATTGAACAAAATGTATTTAGATATCACAATTAAATAGATAGCAGGGGTGAATTCCCTGGGCTTGCTTAGAATGCCCAGAGTCAGTCCTTGACACTGGGCCCCCAGTGTCAAAGGTTCACAAAAATTGAATTATCATCAAAAATTTTTAATACTTTTTCATTATAATATATTTCATGTGTAAATATAATAGGCTTTATACTAGTCCATACTTTTTTATTCACACCAAATAACGTTTCTGCCTATTGTTTAGTGCTAGAGATAGGTCTATTATTCTTATTAAAACTTTCAGCATGCTCAAAAATTTTTGTCAGGATTTGCCCGATAGATGGTATAATCTTATAATGGAATGTTTGGTTCTGTGATTTCTGTGTGATTTTTGAACACAAAATAGATTTATTACAGTATAATATTCTGAAACTCCTTAGAGCTTAAAAACAACTTTTGTAGGTTATTAGTCAGAGACATTTTAAATATTAAATAGATCTGATACTCACTTTTGTCTTTAAGAAACTATCTGTACATTTTGACATGCTTGTTTATTTCATCTTGTAAATGTTTTATTCTTTTTTTTTGTTTATACTTTGTGAGTTCAGAAATTTATTAAATGAATGTATAAGATCATAACATAAAGTATATATCTTTAAATTTCACAAAATAAATCAAAGAATAACTGCTGTAATATTGTTGTCTTATTTATAATTTTAATACAAAATTGACTGCTAATAACTAATTATATCAAAAATAAACAAAGATCACTAAGAATGAATGAAAAATCTTGTTTAATAATGAATTATACAATACATAACTTTTTAACAATTCTTTAATGATGAGTTATGAACAGTAGTTCAAGAAAGAAATATGTCAACTTTCAAAATAGTTTTATAAATAATATATTTCATTGCTTGTTGAGAGCCGAAAAAATAACGTATTCAAATGAAAGTAAAAATATAACTGAAAAGCTGCTTAACGTCTGCCTATTATTTCACAATCATATCACTTGCACTTTTACAGCTATGCAGAAGTGCTAGTGCTATACTTTGAAATACAGGGATCCTTCATATAGTTTAGATTTGTTACTATAAGACTTCCATATCTTCAGGTTTCTTAAAAAGTATTTGAAGTATTATATCAGACAATGAAGTGAAGCAAATTCCTATTCCTATCCCGACAGTTGGAATTATTCTTTGTAGCCATTTTCCATTATCTTGTTGAAAGATGAAAGCGAACATATACTATTCTAGTGTACAGGTCTCACTTTCATTTAGACATTCTCAATAATATGTTAGTAATAAAAAAGTTTTTGTCAAATGATAACAAATTTTTATTCTGTCTTATGAATGAAATGAAGTAATTATTATGTAAAAGAAATTTAATGAAAGATCTTACTTGTTAGAAGAAATGATTTGGTACAATGATCTTAGATAAACATATCCAAGTTTTACTTATCTAAAATTCATTATTCTATGTAAAATATTTTTAAAAAATTCAAATATGGATCAAAAAGTGATAAATGCTTGATCTGACATCTCCTACTGATATAACCACTTCATTACTGATGCATGCAAATAATGACATCAGAGAAACTTGGTAACTGTACCATTCATTAAGTTTTATGCATGCAGCCCATAGCCAACAGTACATAATACAGTAAAACCATGTTAAGTCAAAGTTTAAGGGGTAAAAAAAATCCTGACTTCAAGTTAAAGAGTTTTGAGTTAATATCCAATTTTTCCAAATTTTTTTGTGCCCATGAATTTTCTGTTATCAAGCAAATCCCAAGAATCTTTTCACAGAACAATTACAAAATTCTATATAGTTTATTATGTTTTTGAGTATGTTGTCAAGGTATCCCCTTTTTCCCCATTCAGATTGCCATTAATATACTTTATCAGTAAAAGGATGTTGATAGGAGATTGTAATGGTGTGGTATTGTGTTCAGCATGGAGACATACGGCTTATTTATCTTGATCATCTATATTTACATGAGATATATATATATATAAGAGAAAATAAAGATAAGGAACTTATCAATTGATGTAGGGTACAATACATGAGAAAATAGGTATGAGTTAAAAGTACTGACAATTTCAACTTAATGACTGTATTATATAGAAATTTCTATATACTGTGTCTGGAACCTATAGACAGTTTCAAGTTAATGAAGTTTGACTTAACAAGGTTTTACTATTAAACATTTTACAAAGAAAAAACAAATTCTTATTCATTTATCTATTTAATCATGAAAATAATTTATTATATTACTCACCCAATATTAATATCTTGCCAAAGCCATGAACTATCATAAAGTCTCTGAACACGATTAAAACGTTTAAGACGAAATTTTTCCAAATCTAAAACATTCTGAGTTGGACCTAAAATAATTCAAAATATTTACTTCACGAAAATTAACACAATTTTTATAATTTATGCTTTGAAACATCAATAACAAGCATAGATTTGCATGCAGATGCAGCAATGTTTTCAAATAATTAAATGCCAGAAATGAATATTATTATTTAATACATATAGCAATAATACTTATGTTGTTATTTAAATTTGATTCATTAATTTTTTGAAGCAATACATTCAATTAATTTATATACAAAATAAGCAATTTACATAACTTTTCAAATTTGTACAAATAGCAATTTTTAAAAATTTTCAAATGAAATAGTTTGAAATAAATTTATTATGATTATTGCTGATTGTATAATAAAAATTTTGCAGCATTTCATCCACTTATTAAATAAATAAATAAATAAATAACCAAAAAGTGCAAAAAGAATATAATACTCTACATTGGCATGACTGTTGTAAAATAAAAATGGTTTTTCGCATACCTTATTTATATTTTAAGGATTAAATAGCAACAAATATTGGATTATATGCAAGCTTCCAAAATGTTAACACACTGATAAGACCGTTTTATGTACTTACGTCTGCAAAAGACTGATTATGAAGACCTCAAATGGAAGGCGTGTTGAAGAGAATTGGACATTTCAAAAATATTATAATCTATATTTACAATATTTTTATATATACTAAAAATAGTATTTTGAATAAATTTTCTGTAATATATTACACTTAAATATTGTTTAAAAAGTGATTTTATTAATTAAAAAACAAATTATTATTTATATATTATTTCAATTTTAATAATTTAAAAGTATTATTATGAATAATAAAAATCATATTATATTTTAAAAATTAAATCAAGAAAAAATTTTTAATAAAGATCATCAACTTACATCCACTTTCATCTGATTCATCATCACAATCCTTCATTCCATCACATAGTTTTTGTAGTGGATAACATGAAATTCCATCCATACAAGTAGCATATCCCTGAGATTGATCACAATATTCTAATGATAAAACGAATATAATAAAACAATTTGATATAAAAAATGAAAAAAATAATTAATCAATAAGGACTAATAAAATAAACTTATTATAAAATGTAAAGTATTGCATTTTCATTCTATATATATACCATAAATCCTCACCTAATTGTTCATGGGTGATTAGGTGAGGCTTTATAGTCCTTCACAATGATGCCTCATCTACATACCTCCTATGTACTCACTCACGTATTTATTTGAAAATATATATGGCATCACTGCAAATCAATAATACCATACAAAAACAATCAAGATATAATAATAGATAAGCTAGCAACATATTTTGACTTCTAATCTCCTCAAATAATCTTTTTTTTTTTTTTTCTAACTGAATGGAGATACTACATCAAAGAAAAATCTGGTATTCATCAAGATGCAAATTTATACAACATAGAAATCAAATAACAGAGTAACCTTGACTCAAATTAACTAAAACTCAATTTAAATTTTAAGTTCTTATAAAATTATTAAATGTAATTCATTAAAACAATGATAAAAAAATATAAGTTGAAATAAATAACAACTACCAATAATAATAAAAATAAATGATAACTCCAAATTATTGATAAGTTAAAAAAATGCTTTTAAATAGAGTAAGGAACAATAAATTAATAAAAAAAATTAACATTAATTTAGGAAAATTGAATGTTCTATTGTTTGTTAATTTACTATCTTTCAAATTCCATTAAAAGCATTTTTTCTATTTCCATAATAATAACTAAAATTATTTTAAAATCAATTACCTGGACGCTTTGTAATATTTGCATCAGTAAAAATGATTAAACCTGCAAACTGAATACAGAGAATTTGTTTATTCATTTTTAAAAAAGTTTAGAAATGTGATCATGTAAATGCAATATAAACAATACCTCAAATGTTCTATTGGTATCAATGCCATAAGTTGAAGAAGGAAAATGAACAATCTTTCCAGGACTGCCAATGCTAGAATGCCACATATGTGAAAGAGTTCCATTCATTGCTTCATCAAAAGTATTCATTTTTCCTAATACCTAACCATAAAAATTTAGTTTAATTACTATAAATAAAGGTTGAAAAAAAATGTCTCTTAACTATTACTGAAATTAAATTTTGAATATGAAATAACAATTAACTGGCAATATTAAATGTAAAAAAATTACTGTTTACAATGAACAATAAATGATTTTGGTTTTATAATGAAACAAATAAAATATTGTTACTTATTTAAGTAAATGCCAAACTTATAAGACAAGTAATTTTTTTTTATATGGTAGCTGCTATTTCATTGTGAATGTGTCTCTTTAATCCGATTTTCAGTTCGGTAGACTATCATTTACAGCTTTCAGGTTAGGAACTTCTTTTATTGGTTTGTCAAATGCATTTCGGACTTATTTGTATTTTAAGTCCCTCTTCTGAAAATCGGATTAAAGAGACACATTCACAAGTGATTTTTTTTTATATGCTTAATACTATTGGCTAACTGAACTCAAATTTGTTTTAACAAACTCAATAATAGAATTTAAAATTATTGATTTTAAGTAGGTAGAGTGTTCATACTATCCAATTCAAATATTAATTTTAACAACTGTCATTTGGTAAAAATTGAACTTATGTATTTCTTTTTATGTATATTAGTCATATTATAGTATATAGTATAAAGACATTAGAATTTATAATAATTTTAAACCGTTTTATACTTGTTATGGTATATATTTTGTGAAAAACTCTTATCTGTTATCAGTGAAAATTTCCATTAGCTTTTACAATATATAAAACAGAATTCTGTTTTATAGATTAATACTATTGATACTTAGAAATGTTTCTATTTAAAATACCTGTGCATGAGTTAACTCATTTCCTGTATGCATGCTATATAAAACTCTGTCTACTGCTGATAATCCAACATAAGTTCCAGGTTTCCCTTTAATTATAACTTCAACGGTATTTAATGTCTTATCCTTTCTTTCATTTAATGTTACTGTAAACTATAAAAACATATTGTTTAATAATAGTAAATGATATTTTATTTTTTTATAGTATAAAGCTAATTTATTTACATTATTTCTTGATATTCCATCCACAGGAAATGTAAGACTATCACAGACAACTATACCTTCTCTTGCTATATCATAAACAACTATTGTTGCTGAAGGTGACATTTCTGCAGCAACAGTTATTGCAAAGGTCTTAATAGTTGAAATCATCTCTTCATAACCAGATAATAATATCATTCCTTTGGAAAGTATCTGTGATATAAATTTAGTTTAGTTTATAATTTTTTATAGTATATATATGATAATTTAAAAAATCAAAAAACTTACAACATAAAAAAATTTCTGTACATAATAATCAGCTCTTACGTGAAAAATTATATATTCTCCCACCTAAATAAAAAAATAATAATTAAACTATTTTTTTAATAAACAAGATATATCTTATTAGAATTTCATTTAGTGAACAAATATTTGTTATCTATTCTATCTAAATATCTATCATAACACTAAAAATAATTAACCGTAGGTTGTAAGAGAACATAATCAGGTCTTATAATCCACATCATTGATTCATGTTTGTGTATTTTCTTCAAATTTAAGCTAATACTTAAAAATATTTTTAAAGAAATAGTTCAAAGAAATTATGCCATCTTTTGAAGAAGTGAACATTACAAGAGATTGAATTTACTGTATATGATTATTTTTAAAAATTGTAATAAATTATATCAAGTTGTTATGTTAAACAACACAAATATTCAAGACTTTTTTATTTAAATTGATAAACTTCACATAAGATAACAAAAACTACACACTTTCTAACCAGCAAATGTGTTTAATAAACCAAGTAAATAAATACTTTTGACCTTTTGAAGGCCCTCCTCAGGTTATTACATTGAACAAAAATATATTGTTCAATGTAATAAAAAATAAATATATAAATGGTCAAGAGAATTCAAATAGATAACTTGAATTTTACAAAAAGTCATATAGTTCCATGATTGGCTCTTGTACAAATATTGTCAGAGCCTTAACATAGTTACCCTAACAAACAATGTTGATCTATATTATCCCCCAGGATTAAACAGAGTAAATTTAACAAATAATATTCATAGGGATCTTGAGAAGGCATGTGTATGCCTCTAACCTCATAAGCCAAAGAATCTCACACCAAGACTTCATGAGCTAAAGATGGTTCCTTGGTCCTTAAAATTAATTATCTTGCTATTTTAGTGGATTTATATATCTCCAGCTCTTCTGTATGTTTTATACAGAACATCTTTTGAATAAAGTTTACTCACTTATGTAATACTTTTAATTTGCATTCAAATGTTTGTTAATAAATCAGAAATATGAAAACATTACATTTTTTAAATTAATAGAAATAGTAATCAAATCAATTAAAAATTAAACTTAGTAGCAGTTTTAAGTTGTACAGATCACTTTTATTTAAGTTTGTATAACAAAGAATTAATCATATGATACTGTAATACTACATTTATTGATGAAAGTTAATCACAATAAGATTTAGTCTGATTAAGTTAACTTGGAATAATGAGAATAGGTGAAGACAGTGTTTGTACTGAATACAACTTGATTTAGAATAACATGACATCATTCTTCTAATTGTTAATTCCAGCAAAGGACTAATGATATGACTCATGTCACTAGTCCATTTAAAGAAGATTAATTCAGTTGAAGAAAGGGTGTTAAAATATTGATCAGCATTTGTAAGTCTGTTCTGTTTAGATGAAAAATGAACAGTCACAAACAAAACCTTTCTACTGTGGTGATACACCAGTTGTTTTTTTTTATATATATTTATATTTTTGTATTAAGCCTAGGATTAAGTTCTCTCGATCTTTTGTTTAACCCTTCCTCGTACTTCCTAACGGTCCTGTTTCCCTGCTGGTGGTGAAACATTTCTAAGAACTACACTGGAAAACAAGGGTGTGGAAGCAGGCCCCGAGGCAAGGAGAGAAAGGGGAGAGACACTTTCGAGCTAGCGTTGGGAGAGGACGGACAGGCGAGGAGATCCTGGTGGCCGTAACGAAGGAAAAAGGAGCGATAGGAGGACAAAGAGAGCGAGACATCGCAAGAAGGACGGAAGATCATCAGAGTGCATTTTCATCGATGTGAGTGGACTCTAAAGAAAGAGAAGAGACCCGGGTACCCCACCAGCAAACTTTCCCTTATTTCTCTTATTCTTAATATTAATATTTTTCCTTAATTCTACTGTCTCATTTAGTATATAGATTAGGTTAAGTTAGGATAAGATAGGTTAAGCACAGATTAAAATTGTCGCGAAGTATTGTTGCACTCTCTTTCCGATATCATTATATGTTACGCGAGTTATATGTATCGGAGTTGGGACCACTGAAATATTTGTATACTAGCACGAAGAACAATAAAACTATTGTTGTAGACGACTTTCTTTGTGTTGTCCATCCACGTGCTCTCCACAATGGCGTCCGCGACAGGATCCCAACAATAATAGAGGTGCACAGTCTTTAGTCTATGTACGTAGGTGATACATATTGTAATTTATAATCGGTTTAGTTAGGTTTCTTATTGTAATATTATCATATTGTATGCCAAGTATGGACAACCAAATCGGAAGTTCGGTGGTAACAGAGAATGTAAGTCAAAACCAACCATTAATTATTACAGGGTTCTTAGGTATGATTCCCATGTTTTCGGGAACTCAGAATGATAATATAAATATAAAACAATTCTTCAATACCATCGAAAATATTGCCTGTTTAGCAGGGTGGGGCAATAATGTTAAAGTTGCTGTGTTGCAAGCGAAATTGAAAGGTGAGCCCCTAACTACGTTTATGTGCCTCCTGGAACAATATCCCGGGTCATATGATGAAATAAAACGGGATTTAATTAAATGTTTTAGTAAAAAAGAGGACAGTGGCAAAATTATAGTTGACCAACTCTTAAACATAAGACAGAGGAATGGTGAATCTGTGACTGATTTTTCGGTTCGGACGAAGACGTTATTAGCCAGGGCAGTTAAAGGGAATAATAAGTTAAGCATGTTCCGTGATGATATAATTATGGAGCGTTTTATACAAGGCCTAAGAGGTAACATAAGGGGGAATGTCTTACGGAGAGCCCCAAAAACGTTAGAAGAAGCTTTCGACATAGCTGAACGCGAAGAGAATATAGAGAAGTATAGCGATAGTCGTTTTGAACACAAGGGAGTAAATATGGGAGTCAAGGAGGAAGTTAATGAGATGATAGGGAAGTGTGAAGGTATAGAAACTCAAAAGGAGAAGATAGATGAAAGGATGTCAGGGTTAGAGAAGAAACTCGATACACTAGTCGAGGCAGTTAGTATGCTTTTGAGTAAAGAGGATAAGGAGAGGAAGGTTACTGATAGGAAATGTTACACGTGTGGTAAGGAAGGCCATTTTGCGCGGAATTGCCCAGATCGTAGGGATAGACCGTTAAACTAAAAGAGGAGCGTCACACGGGCCAGCATGAGGCTCCTTGCATTAAAATAAGACTGGCTAATGAGGTATATTTGTCACCTAAGGGACTTCCTATCGTTGAAGGAACGGTAAATGGGATAAAATTTTGCTTCCTCATAGACACGGGCGCTGAAAAGTCAATAATGAATCTAGCGGCCATCGCTTGCATACCAGAAAGGAGCGTAGTTAGGGCAACTATCGAAGGTGAATTGTTGGGAATAAGGGGTATAACGGGCGAAGTGACGGAGTGTGAAAGAACCATACATGTGGACATTGATTATGATAACCAATCGAACAAAGTGACGGTCGCATGTATGAAACTGCCTAGACATGTAGATTATGATGGGGTGCTGGGAATGGATATTGTGCACAAGGTATACAAAATCATCGAGAAGGTCAGGATTGCTGTGCAAGATACTGTTACGAACCATGAAGGACTCATGAGTCCGTATGACGATTTTAGTAATGTTAAACAATTGGCAATTCAAGGGTTAGACGGTTTGTCGATTGAGGAAAAAGATCGCGTGTATAATATATTTAGGAAACATCCCAACTGTTTTGCTGAATCAATAGAAGAGTTGACGGGTATGATAGGTGAAACGCATAAACCCATTATTGATCAAACCAGACCGATAAGTACACGTCAGTATAGGATCCCCGAGTGTTACTTAAAGGGGTTAAAGTCGCTAATAAATGATTATTTAAAGGCAGGGATCATCGAGGAAAGTTCCTCCGCGTGGAACTCACCGATACACATCATTGAAAAGGAAGATGGCGACATTAGGATGACATTAGATCTCCGGCGGGTAAATGACCTAACAGAGTCCCAAGAATTCCCTGTAGCCCGCGTTGATGAAATCCTAACCAAATTTCATGGGTGCAAGTACTTTTCTGTAGTGGACTTAAAATCAGGGTATTTTCAAATAAATTTAGATCCATCTGTTAGACACGTGTACGCCTTTTCTACTCCGTGGGGGAAATTTCAGATGTGCCGACTTCCACAGGGTGCCAAAAATAGTGGCCGTTTTTTTCAGGCGATTATGTCAAAAATTTTAGCAAGATTTATAGGGATATGTTGTTATGTTTTTCAAGATGATATTGTTGTGTTTTCCAAAACCATAGATGATCATGTAACGGCACTTGACAAAGTCATAGGGATTCTGAATAGGAATAACCTAAAATTACACCCTACGAAAAGTTGGTTTGTTGTAAGTGAAGTAAAGTACCTGGGCCACATTATAAGCCAAGAGGGGATACGTCCCGACAGTAGTAATGTCAGCGCCATATTAAATATGAAACCCCCCATTAATGTGAAGGGAGTACGAAGTTTTTTAGGCATGGTGGGCTTCTTCAGAAGTTTCATACCCAGATTTTCAGGCATTGCCGCACCCTTGACGAACTTAACTAAGAAGGGGAGAAAATTCTCGTGGAACGAGGATTGCCAGAAAAGTTTTGATGAATTTAAATGCATATTGTCAAGTCCCCCTCTGTTAAGACATCCGAACTTTAATTCCCCCTTTGAATTGTACACCGATGCATCCGATGAATGCATGGGTGCCGTCCTAGGGCAAAAGGAGGACGAGATGTTTTACCCTGTAGGATATTTTAGCCGTAAGTTTAATGGGGCCGAAAAGAACTATGCCACAATTGAAAAAGAATGTCTTGCAATAATCTTGGCAGTGCGTCATTTTAAACCAATCGTGTTAGGTCATAAAATTAATTTGTATACTGACCACAAACCCCTCATATTTTTAAATAATATGAACAATCACAATAAAAGATTAATGCGATGGGCAACTGAAATAACGAATTATGATTTAAGGATCAATCATATAAAAGGAAAGAGTAATGAAGTAGCCGATATGCTATCACGACCTAATTTGGGCAATAAGAGATCAGAGAAGGACGTGAGTAGCAACATGATTGACAATAAGGAATTGTGGAAGCAAGTGGTAGAGTCACAAAAGAGGGATGAATTCTTAATAAGGTTGCGTAAAGATTGTAAAAAGACTAATGGTCAAGGGGTTATAAACGGAATACAGCCTGAATTCCAGATAGACGGTGAAATTGTTGTGAATGTGAAGCCAGGTAGGATGGGGCTTAGGAAGTGGGCCCGTGTGTGTGTGGGAAGGGATATGGTTGATCGTGTCATATGGTCCTTCCATAGCTCCAACCTATCTGGCCATTTCGGGGTCAAGAAAACATGTCAAATAATTGATAGGTATTATTATATAAAAAATTTAAAAAGTCATGTCAAACGTGTAATCAGGGGTTGCAAAACTTGCCAGCAGCATAACCTAAACAAAGGCCGGGCTCCATTTCAGGAAACTGAAACTGCTGATCTCCCTTTTCAGAAGGTAGCCACTGACATCATAGGCCCACTAAGAACGTCCCAGAAGGGGAATAAATACATATTAACTGTGGTCGATATTTACACCCGTTATGCTGAGGCAATCCCTATCCCAAATCAAACGTCTAAGGAAATTGCTGAAAAGTTTTTTGACAATATTATATGTCGTTATGGTTGCCCTAATGTCATTATATCTGACAGAGGGGCAAACTTCACTTCGGGTTTGTTCCAAAGGATATGTGATGATCTGGCGATAAAGCACAATGTTACGACCGCCTATCGCCCATCCTCAAACTCTGTATGTGAACGCTTTAACAAAACGATATGTGGAATCATCGCCCGGATATCAATGGGTGACAATTGTAATTGGGACAGTTTTATCCACCCGGCCACGTTCGCTTATAACAACTCAACTCATTCGGCCACGGAGGATTCCCCTGCCTTTCTCTTATACGGGGTTGATCCCCGTTTTCCGAATGCATTCCCAGAAGAAGATGAGGAGGACATCGGTCACCAAGAGAGGAGTCCTGATTTCGTCGATAAATTGAATGTGTTAAGGAAGACTGCATACGAATTGGGGAGAAAGCGGAACTTAAAAAACAGAATGAGAGAAAACAATGGAAAAAAGATTAGAGAATGGAAAGAAGGTCAAAAGGTGTGGTTGCTCCGGAAGGGTAAACGGAAGGGAACAGGGAAATTTTCCCCGAAATATGTAGGGCCATATACAATTGTTCGTTTACTAGGCCCTGTAACAGTAGAACTGAGTGGTAATCGTAGGGAAGAAAAACTGGTAGTACATATTGATCGCCTAAAGGCCTACTACGCCCCAGTGTATAAAGACAAGACGAAAAGAGCTCCGCAACGACGGGAAATCAGGGAAACACCCGTAGAGAAAGATGAGTTGGAAGAAGAAGATCCATATGAACACTTGAGGATGGAGATATCTAACAGAAGACAGAGAGCGGAAGAAGGCAACCACCGATCAAGTGAACCTGAAGTTAATAACGATACAGGGACTGGTCATGATGGTAGTTCTGTAAAAAAACAACACCCGTACAATCTCCGCGGGTGCAAACTTGACTACCGTAAGTTACATTACGGTGTTTGAGACTTGGGGGGGGGGTATGTGGTGATACACCAGTTGTTTTTTTTTATATATATTTATATTTTTGTATTAAGCCTAGGATTAAGTTCTCTCGATCTTTTGTTTAACCCTTCCTCGTACTTCCTAACGGTCCTGTTTCCCTGCTGGTGGTGAAACATTTCTAAGAACTACACTGGAAAACAAGGGTGTGGAAGCAGGCCCCGAGGCAAGGAGAGAAAGGGGAGAGACACTTTCGAGCTAGCGTTGGGAGAGGACGGACAGGCGAGGAGATCCTGGTGGCCGTAACGAAGGAAAAAGGAGCGATAGGAGGACAAAGAGAGCGAGACATCGCAAGAAGGACGGAAGATCATCAGAGTGCATTTTCATCGATGTGAGTGGACTCTAAAGAAAGAGAAGAGACCCGGGTACCCCACCAGCAAACTTTCCCTTATTTCTCTTATTCTTAATATTAATATTTTTCCTTAATTCTACTGTCTCATTTAGTATATAGATTAGGTTAAGTTAGGATAAGATAGGTTAAGCACAGATTATAATTGTCGCGAAGTATTGTTGCACTCTCTTTCCGATATCATTATATGTTACGCGAGTTATATGTATCGGAGTTGGGACCACTGAAATATTTGTATACTAGCACGAAGAACAATAAAACTATTGTTGTAGACGACTTTCTTTGTGTTGTCCATCCACGTGCTCTCCACACCAGCCTAAAATGCGTATTGTCAATTGGAATAATTAGTTTAAAGACTGTAAAGTAAATAAAAAAACAAAATGGATGTGAAAAAATCCAGTGTCTAGTGTCAACACTTCATTGTGTCTCAAAAAATATAACATAAAAAAACCAGTAAACCAATAAGGAGCCATAAATGTTGAAATCATTCCCTCCTTTGGGCATGGTTTCAACATATATATCATTCGCTGTGTTTTTAACAACTTTATTTAGCCTTTTCAATCATAGGTACTTATCCTAGTAGGCTTTATTTTCTGTCGTGAGTATTTTCTCAAAATTGTTCCGGTTTGAGAAGAAAATATTATGGTAAGCCTATCCACTGTTCCTTCTGAAACTGCAGTTTTATATTTGGTAGTTCCATATGTGATACTCTCTTTAGAAAAATCGAAATAAGCACTTGGAACTATTAGTATACGAAATAAAAACAAAAAATAATGTCAAATTAAAGCTACTGATTATTTTACGTAATTTATTGAAATTTTTGAATTTTATTGTATTTTTACCGTAATTTTTTTGTTTTTGTAAGGGTATTTTTATTTGGGATGTTGCAATTTGTTGTTTTGTGGGTATAATTATCAGCCATTTTGGCTTTACATTATATATACTACTGTATTTACTTTTCCAATATTGCAATTATCCTTTAATTCAAATTACAGCTATACTTAATATTGTATTGAAAGATGTTTATAATGGACATGTAGCCGATTAATACATGCTCAAGAATGATATAACCTCTCCCCATTACTCACACACACATATATACACGTATATAAAGCAAAAACGGTTTAAAAAAGCATTCACTTTTAAGTCACAGAATATGATCAATGTGCGTAACATGTTAATATCTTGTGTACGACATGCACATATTTTAATAGTTTGTGTTTCATACAGATACTTTGATTTTCTATGCAGCAGTCGCCAACCTTCTGTCGCGAAAACTCCCTAAAACTAATAGTTTCCTAAAAACTGAAACAAATTTCTCCTAAATACGAGGCATGTTCAGAAAGTAAGTGTACCGTACTAGATTTTTATATTTTTACAGGATATTGTAATAAAATTACAGGATATTGTTGATACACTTGTTGACTATTTTTCCACATAATCCGTTCAACGCATTCCGTTCAACGCATGTGGTGAACCGTGGCACAAGAGCAGGGCAAAGCTTCTTTATGCCCTCCTCGTAGAACTCTCCCGCCAGCGTTTCTGTGAATGTCTCGTATAAGAGAGTTCTAGAGAGTTCTGGAAACATCGCAGAAATTTCATTCACTGTCAATCAGCGGACTTCACGAACAGTTTTTTGCACCAACTTATCAGTCAAAATGGAAGGCCTTTCACTTCTCTGTTCGTCGTAAACATTTGTTTTGCCTCCACTAAACTTCCTACACCACTTAAACACACTCGTTCTGTTCACAACACTTTTGCCGTAAACCGTTTTGATTCGCGATAAAATTTCGGTAGGTGTTATTCCTTTCGCGAGTAGGAAGCGGATCACAGCACGTGGCTCGCACTTGACGGGATTTCTTACCGACATCTTTCACGCAGCTGAACACTACAACGTGAGTTTACGTACTACCGTGTTCCCGCGATGCTCGCTCTGTCTCTACCACTTATATTGCCAACCCTCAAAAAAAAAAAAAAAAAAAAAATCACAGCCCGTTATGGTCACAGTACACTTAATTTCTGAACATGCCTCGTAGCTTTGCTCCAAGTGCAATGCTTATAAAAAATATGAGTCTTGACAATCCAGAGAAATTTTAGGGCGCGATGGCGTGAGCACAATTAAGCAAAAGCATCATGTGGACCGTTTATTTTGAAAGTGGTGTAAGTCCATTTTTGGAAAAAATTGAGAAAACACATAATATACATACAATTTAGTGTGAACTTTTTATTTATAAACAATTCACACTTAACATTTTAAAATAACCATAAGCTTTGATCAATTGAAAATTTATCGATAAATGACATTGCATAACCATTGATTTTGAAAGTGGTATAAGTCCATTTTCTACAGTCTAAGCACTTGGGCTATCCATAAATTACATGTGCATTTTTCTTGAAATGTTTACTTTTCCCTCTTGTCCCAGTTTGTCCAAGTTTTTGTAACCCCTTTCCCTCTATGGATGTCCAACATAACTCTATCCCTGTTAAAACCTTCATCACTTTATGAATGATAGATACCATAAGTAGAAATGAAACATACAAGAAACTTTGAAATAAATATAATAAAATGCATATTGTATAAAATTTAATGAAATAAATGGATGTCCACTAATACTNTATTGTAATTTATAATCGGTTTAGTTAGGTTTCTTATTGTAATATTATCATATTGTATGCCAAGTATGGACAACCAAATCGGAAGTTCGGTGGTAACAGAGAATGTAAGTCAAAACCAACCATTAATTATTACAGGGTTCTTAGGTATGATTCCCATGTTTTCGGGAACTCAGAATGATAATATAAATATAAAACAATTCTTCAATACCATCGAAAATATTGCCTGTTTAGCAGGGTGGGGCAATAATGTTAAAGTTGCTGTGTTGCAAGCGAAATTGAAGGGTGAGCCCCTAACTACGTTTATGTGCCTCCTGGAACAATATCCCGGGTCATATGATGAAATAAAACGGGATTTAATTAAATGTTTTAGTAAAAAAGAGGACAGTGGCAAAATTATAGTTGACCAACTCTTAAACATAAGACAGAGGAATGGTGAATCTGTGACTGATTTTTCGGTTCGGACGAAGACGTTATTAGCCAGGGCAGTTAAAGGGAATAATAAGTTAAGCATGTTCCGTGATGATATAATTATGGAGCGTTTTATACAAGGCCTAAGAGGTAACATAAGGGGGAATGTCTTACGGAGAGCCCCAAAAACGTTAGAAGAAGCTTTCGACATAGCTGAACGCGAAGAGAATATAGAGAAGTATAGCAATAGTCGTTTTGAACACAAGGGAGTAAATATGGGAGTCAAGGAGGAAGTTAATGAGATGATAGGGAAGTGTGAAGGTATAGAAACTCAAAAAGATAAGATAGATGAAAGGATGTCAGGGTTAGAGAAGAAACTCGATACACTAGTCGAGGCTGTTAGTATGCTTTTGAATAAAGAGGATAAGGAGAGGAAGGTTACTGATAGGAACTGTTACACGTGTGGTAAGGAAGGCCATTTTGCGCGGAATTGCCCAGATCGTAGGGATAGACCGTTAAACTAAAAGAGGAGCGTCAAACGGGCCAGCATGAGGCTCCTTGCATTAAAATAAGACTGGCTAATGAGGTATATTTGTCACCTAAGGGACTTCCTATCGTTGAAGGAACAGTAAATGGGATAAAATTTTGCTTCCTCATAGACACGGGCGCTGAAAAGTCAATAATGAATCTAGCGGCCATCGCTTGCATACCAGAAAGGAGTGTAGTTAGGGCAACTATCGAAGGTGAATTGTTGGGAATAAGGGGTATAACGGGCGAAGTGACGGAGTGTGAAAGAACCATACATGTGGACATTGATTATGATAACCAATCGAACAAAGTGACGGTCGCATGTATGAAACTGCCTAGACATGTAGATTATGATGGGGTGCTGGGAATGGATATTGTGCACAAGGTATACAAAATCATCGAGAAGGTCAGGATTGCTGTGCAAGATACTGTTACGAACCATGAAGGACTCATGAGTCCGTATGACGATTTTAGTAATGTTAAACAATTGGCAATTCAAGGGTTAGACGGTTTGTCGATTGAGGAAAAAGATCGCGTGTATAATATATTTAGGAAACATCCCAACTGTTTTGCTGAATCAATAGAAGAGTTGACGGGTATGATAGGTGAAACGCATAAACCCGTTATAGATCAAACCAGACCGATAAGTACACGTCAGTATAGGATCCCCGAGTGTTACTTAAAGGGGTTAAAGTCGCTAATAAATGATTATTTAAAGGCAGGGATCATCGAGGAGAGTTCCTCCGCGTGGAACTCACCGATACACATCATTGAAAAGGAAGATGGCGACATTAGGATGACATTAGATCTCCGGCGGGTAAATGACCTAACAGAGTCCCAAGAATTCCCTGTAGCCCGCGTTGATGAAATTCTAACCAAATTTCATGGGTGCAAGTACTTTTCTGTAGTGGACTTAAAATCAGGGTATTTTCAAATAAATTTAGATCCATCTGTTAGACACGTGTACGCCTTTTCTACTCCGTGGGGGAAATTTCAGATGTGCCGACTTCCACAGGGTGCCAAAAATAGTGGCCGTTTTTTTCAGGCGATTATGTCAAAAATTTTAGCTAGATTTATAGGGATATGTTGTTATGTTTTTCAAGATGATATTGTTGTGTTTTCCAAAACCATAGATGATCATGTAACGGCACTTGACAATGTCATAGGGATTCTGAATAGGAATAACTTGAAATTACACCCTACGAAAAGTTGGTTTGTTGTAAGTGAAGTAAAGTACCTGGGCCACATTATAAGCCAAGAGGGGATACGTCCCGACAGTAGTAATGTCAGCGCCATATTAAATATGAAACCCCCCATTAATGTGAAGGGAGTACGAAGTTTTTTAGGCATGGTGGGCTTCTTCAGAAGTTTCATACCCAGATTTTCAGGCATTGCCGCACCCTTGACGAACTTAACTAAGAAGGGGAGAAAATTCTCGTGGAACGAGGATTGCCAGAAAAGTTTTGATGAATTTAAATGCATATTGTCAAGTCCCCCTCTGTTAAGACATCCGAACTTTAATTCCCCCTTTGAATTGTACACCGATGCATCTGATGAATGCATGGGTGCCGTCCTAGGGCAAAAGGAGGACGAGAGGTTTTACCCTGTTGGATATTTTAGCCGTAAGTTTAATGGGGCCGAAAAGAACTATGCCACAATTGAAAAAGAATGTCTTGCAATAATCTTGGCAGTGCGTCATTTTAAACCAATCGTGTTAGGTCATAAAATTAATTTGTATACTGACCACAAACCCCTCATATTTTTAAATAATATGAACAATCACAATAAAAGATTAATGCGATGGGCAACTGAAATAACGAATTATGATTTAAGGATCAATCATATAAAAGGAAAGAGTAATGATGTAGCCGATGTGCTATCACGACCTAATTTGGGCAATAAGAGATTAGAGAAGGACGTGAGTAGCAACATGATTGACAATAAGGAATTGTGGAAGCAAGTGGTAGAGTCACAAAAGAGGGATGAATTCTTAATAAGGTTGCGTAAAGATTGTAAAAAGACTAATGGTCAAGGGGTTATAAACGGAATACAGCCTGAATTCCAGATAGACGGTGAAATTGTTGTGAATGTGAAGCCAGGTAGGATGGGGCTTAGGAAGTGGGCCCGTGTGTGTGTGGGAA
>NW_019384353.1:459341-464460 GCF_000671375.1 Centruroides sculpturatus | reverse complement strand
GACTAGAAAAAAATCCATGTAATGAATCTAAATGAAAAGCAGTGTCTAATGGTAAGCTCATAATAATGATAAATTTATCATAAAATAGTTTAACAATAAGTAAATATTTTTAATGTTCAGAATAAACAATACTATTTTATTTCTTGTTATTATATATGAACAAAATCAGAATAAAACGCAATGTGTTTCAAGTGACATTGAGTTTTACATAATAGAAATTTAATGAATTTTACAGTTTAGTAATTATGAAAGTGGTGTAAGTCCATTTATGGCCCAGAAAGAATATATTAGTTTGGATAAATTCACATAGAAGTCTTTATGCAATCAACTTACATATTTCTAAAGTCATAGAAACATTGTCAAACTTAGTACACTTTGTTTATATTTTTGAATCAACTAAAATGCAAATGTTTAAATATCTCGAAAGAAGAAAAAATGGACTTACACCACTTTCAAAATAAACGGTCCATGTGATGAATCAACTCGATCCGGATCTCGCCGCGACAACAATCTTGTGTCGTGTAACTTTTGGAAGTTCTTATTCGTAACCGAAATTCTTCTAACCAATATGGGGAGATGGCCGGACGGCCGAGCGGTCAAGATGGCAGCATATCACTCTGAGGGACCCGGTATTGAATTCCGGGGTTGATCCGACCGGATATATCGGCCCCCGTCCCTCAATATCCAGCCGCCCCCTTGTGGGCCTGGCAGAACTCATAATGGGCTTGCTAAAAAAAGGCTCTTTTAGTGCCCCAGGGCGAAAAGAGTTTTAAAAAACCCGATATGAGGATACTTTACATTTTCCCTCTATATTTTTCTAATTCTGCTGATTTCCCGCTAAATTTATGGGAACTCCTAAGTTGGCGTCACCGCGGTCCAATTGGCTCATCGGTAAAGAAAGTTTCAAGCTTTGTTTAATATTTATATATCTTTCCAATATTATATAAACATTTTAAGACTTATTAAAATCGATTCAAAAAGATTAATGAGGTTCGTAGATATCGATTAAAAGAAAAAAAAAAAAAGACGATGGGAGATGTCGCTTGACATTCGGCTGCAACGGTCTAAAAATAAGATGTTAACGTTACTCTTATGATAAAAACATCCTTACGTGCAGATATGCTGTTTATAAATCTCGCGAATTTAATTATAAACATGTCTTTTCCTTGGAAGGATGATGATAATAATAATAATTAAAGAAAGGTTAATAATAATATAAAGAGTCCGTGCAAGCAAGAAATGATGAAATGTTTGTAAACAAGAAGCTGTTTCGTCATAAATGTGGTAAATATATTTTGCCTAAATTTATAATAATTTAACACATTTAATTTAAATGTATGGAAGTTTTTATCAACAGTAGATTCTTTTAAGTAAAATGTATACAAAAATACTGCCTGTAAATATATATACAGTAGACTCTCGGTTAACTGCATCGTGGGAATTGATAGATGCCGGTTAAACGGAGAAACCAATGACATAGATCGTTACCTATGAAACTAACCGCATTAGAGTCCCGCTAGTCCAATCTCTGCTAATCCGAACATGTTTCGGTCGGCGGAGAGAAAATTTTCTCTTACGAGAGGTTCACGTAGGGGTGTTTCCTTTTAGGTTTCCCCTTTTTCTTTTCTGAGTGAACCACAAGGCTTCGTCAAGGTCAAATGTCAAATGTTGAGGGCCTTGCCGTTTGTCAATTTTCAATGGACTTCTGAAGTAGAGGCACAAAACTGCTCGATCTTTGCACGATTTTTTTTCCTGTTGGTTATTATGGCCTTGTCCAAACCAAACTCTAGTGCTGCCGATTGACGGTGGATGAAATTTCTGTGATGTTTCCACAACTCTCCAGAACTCTCTTATACGAGACACAGAAACGCTGGCGGGAGAGTTCTTCGAGGAGGGCATAAAGAAGCTTTGCCCTCCTCTTGTGCCACGGCTCGCCGCTTGCATTGAACGGAATGGCGATTATTTGGAAAAGTGCCAATTTCTTTATACTTTCGTTGTTGATGGTGTCGGATCTATATAAACTGGATCTGTTTTACTGCTTGCTTCTGCATTATTTCACTTATTCGGCTAATCCAAAAATCTGCTAATCCGAACGGGGCTCGGTCCCAATTAGTCCAGACTGGCGAGACTCTACTGTATGTCGTTGGCTTGTGTACTTAGCCACTTGACGAGGAAATGCATTTGTAGTTTCTGGGTCCTTGAGAGTTACTATTAAAAATAGACCTAACTAATACTATATCCTATGCTAAAACGTAACATACCATAAACTCTGTAATGACTTGATATTAAGATTGAATGCTAATTAAAAGTAAATGAGCGGTCATTTGTTGTTATGTCGTCACGATGCCAGGCTGCATGTTTTTTAATCGTCATTTAATTTAAAAAACTGCATGACTTATAGTCTGCGCTGGAAGTTCGTGTATAGTTAATTGGGGCCTCTGGCTTCTAAGCTTTCCGTATCTGTTCTCGGTTTTCATCTATGTAACTCCATTCTTAAGAAAATTTTGAATTGAAATTATATGACTTCTGATCCAGACTGGAAGTTTGTATGTAGTTAATTGGGCTTTTCGTATCTGGTCTTTATTATCATCTATCTATCTCCATTCTCAAGATTAATGAAGGATGGACAGACACGGACAGACAATTTGAAAATTACAGTCCAATTAAGACAAATAAAGACAAACTTAAGATAACATAGTTATGGTATAAAAACAGCTTTGTGAATGCCATGTACAATTTTAATTAAATTTCAATGGGAGACAAATGAAGTGTGGGGCTTACTCAAGGCACAGTAGGCAAAATTTAAACTTACATTTCCATTAGAAATTGATTTTATTTTAAGTTTTATTTAAAATATTATTTCCTTGATTTTTTTATTACAGTTGGTTCTGGTTAATGGAGAGGATACTGTATATTTTATTTAAATAAACTAAGATTTCCAGAAAATTGCTAACATTTTAGACAATTATTTTATTGTAATATTGTCACAGTGCCAGGTTACAATTTTTAATCATATTTTTAATTAATCTAATTTATATATGCTTTCCACCTCAAATTAGTATTGTAGTATCTTCCTCTGTACATCATACTTCTCCATTAGCAATGCAGTTGTGCTGGTCATATAACTAACTCCTTTCAGAGGAAAATTTTTGAATTTAAATCACATGACTTCCAGTCTATACTGGAAGTTCATGTATAATTAATCAGGGCCTCCTACCCCTAAGCTTTCCATATCTGGTCTTGAATTTCATTTATCTAACCATTCTCAAGATTTTGGAAAGAGGTATGATAATGGGAACTTATAGGTCTACAATTTATTTAAATTGAAGCCCAATAAGCATAATAAAGTATTAAATTTCCAGTCACATTGCCACTTTGTATTTCAAATAATAGTTTTGAATTATAGCTTCTTGAGCCCAGGCAAATTTGAATTAGGGGGCTTCATGTACAGTGTTGACTTAAGACATTTTTCTTTGAGGGGAGTACCCTAGTTTCCTCATTCATTTTTTAACATAGCACCAAACTTAACCCTCCAGAGGTTATCACCACACTGGCAATCTAGGATTCCCAGATCTGGTGCCAAATTTAAATTTTGATATACTTACTACAGTGATGAGTTTATAAAAGATTGGTTTGCCTGGGAATTGCCCTTTTTGCCCATAGGATAATGCACCACTGTCAAATAAATTACTTTCAGTAAAAATTAATATGTTTAATATTTAAAAACTCAGTATGGAATGTAGAAACAATAAATCACTTTATGACACTCTGCTTTTAGGATTAGTATACATTTCTTGGATTATTGAAACTTTGAAGCTATTTTTATGACATTTGAATGTGATGTTATGTTTTATACAATTCTTTGGTATATTTTATATTAAAATATATTAACATTGATAAATTACTTATACAAGTATTTACAATACTTGCATAATTTACAGAGAAAAGTAATGACCTTTTGTTTTTTAATAGATTTGTTTTATTTTTTACTAGAAAGTTCTTTGATACTTTCAGTTTCATGCTTTCTTTGCAAAATACAATACTAGGTATCTATATTTTATATCAAATTTGTTATTCTTTACTCCTTTATTTAATTGACAATGATATTTAGTTACAATAATGAATAAACTCCCATTTCTTAATAAATTTAAAGCTTCAATAAAGCAGCTTTTTAAATTTATTAATATTTAATCATATTTAAGTAAAAGATGGAAAAATATTTCTCAATGTCATGCTTGCAAAATCTTTGGATACATGCCATGTGTGTTTCATTTCATATTGTAATTCATTAGAAAATTTACCTCTGCTGTTAATATTACTGTACAAATCTTTAAATCAAATTTGTTAACATCAAATTTGTTTAGATGAATTTGATGTTTTCATTTAACAGTATAGTTTTTAATTTTATAAATTATTAAATAATTTCAAAAATTATCTTTATAATTGGAAAAAATTCTTAAGAAATCTTGTAATCTACAAAGTTTTGTTTACAGGGTTTGTTTTTTAATAATTAATTTCTGTTAGAAAACATTAAATTTTAACTTGTGAGAAATTTAGTAAGAATTCTGAAAGTTTTAAATATTTGAAAAATTATGAATTAAATGAAATTTTATATGAAAGTAGTTTATAGTAGACTCAATGTGTATGAAAGAACAAAATATCTCATTTATTTAAAAATATGCAAATGATTAATGCAGAATTTAGATGAACACTATTTATAAACAGTGAAAACAACATTAAATTCTTTAAATTGTGACAAAACTATGTTTTATTGGAGTTCAACTTCAATGATTTATCAAGTATTTTTAACATTTGTGTAGCACTTAACAATGGGTTTCATTGCCTGAAAATACTGAGAAACTTATTAAATTCCAACAGATTTTTGTCATTAATTAATTAAATACTATTTATGTTTAAGTAGCATAAAAAAGTTAGTTAATTATATAACCAGTGTTCTTTTTTTAAAAATATTACTGCTGGTATATATATATGGTGATTAAAAATAAGGTTCTATTTTAGGAAAAATGTAACAACCAAAAAGTGTTTAATATGACTAATTAATGGTATTTATTTTTCTTAATATTTTTTATATATTAATATAATTATTTATATTCTTATG
>NW_019384353.1:428092-459208 GCF_000671375.1 Centruroides sculpturatus | reverse complement strand
ATATAATTATTTATATTCTTATGTTTATATTCTTCTTAATATATTCTTATTATTTTAATATTCTTTATTTTTATTTATAAATGTATATATTTATCTTGTAGCATTTATAGTATTTTCCAAATTTTTTATGTGCCTGTCTGCACTGTATTCCCTATTTATTGTTTTGGATTTAATGTCAGTTGTTAAGTTAAATGTTGTCTTTTTAATAACTATGTTTTTACCTTTATTCTCAAAATATTATATTATCATTAATGCTTTTCTGTACCTTGTTTCTTAACAAGAACTTAGTAGCAACAGACAATTACTAGACAGTAATGTCCTTTGATGACAGGTGGATTTTTATCTTTAATTAGTGTAGCATGTCTGAATAGTAACTTTATGCTACATATTAAAGCTTTTTTCAGTTCAATTCAGTTAACAATGTGTTTTGGCTACTTAATTCATCTAGCATAAATTTTAATGTAACATCAGCTACACATAAATTAACATTAGTGTTTCAATGGCCAACTTTATAGGTTGCAGGACCGAGATTATATTAGATAGTAATTTCAGTTGTTTGTCATTAAAATCTATGTCTAATTTTAAATCTATCAGACTTTTTTGAATAGCATCATTAAGAAATGAAAATTGTTCTAGCATTCTTTATAGGATGTTCCATCAAGTCTTACAATCTAAAATTAAAGAAAATTCTTTACTTGTGGTCTCTTTCACATATTTCTGTAGGTCATCATCATTTTTTGTCGGGGATTTTCTAAAAAGTCTTCCTACTTTTTGTATTTTTGTTATTAAAAAATATAATTCTGAATTTTGTAAAACAGGTTTGGTATCAAATAAATCTTGGTGTTCTTCAAAAGTTTCTCCATAATTTTTGACATCGTCATTTTCCATATCTGAATTATCAGAATCAGTAGTAAGTAGTAAATTAGCATCATATTGATTTTCATACTGTTTGTTTATTGTGTTTATATTATATAGAACTTTTATAACTGTTAATTGTAGTCCATGTGTGAGGCATAACTGGTGATTTTTATTAATTTATTTTATCATTTTCTTCATTATGGCAGCTCTGCCCGATGTTATACAGATATTAAATTGTTTTAATTTATTTTCAATTAATTCTGTGCATACCTCAGCAGGCTCAGATCCATGAATATGACTCGATCCAAGATTACAAAATTTACCATCATTTCCATGAGCATTAATATTCATAGTTTTAATTGCAGATGTGTTCTTACATCACACATTTTTCCTGTGCATGTACTGTACATGCATACATATGAATGCACACATGATTATTACAGTATAAATAAATAATAAATGAACGTTTTTTAATATATATTCTGGTATTGAAAAAAAAAGAAAAATCTGGAAATTAAAATGTTTTCATTAGGATAACACAATTGTAATCAGATTTTTCAGTTTTGCAATAAAAGAAATTAAGTAAAACATTCTTATTGAAAAACAATCATTTTAAAACAACAACTTAAGTTATTACAGTAGAGTCCCGAAAACGCGGCCTAATGTGGACCGAAGGGTGGCTGAGTTTGTGAAAATGCCGGGTTATTGGGAATGGGGTTAAAAAAAATAAGTATGAGTGTTTTCTCAGAAAATATTGTACTGTACTTGTATGTATTGTTTCCTTGAGAATACATAACATACAAATCATTCAGTAGACAGAATTTCTGTCTACTGAATGATTTGTATGTTTGAACAGTGAAGCCATCTACAACCTTATTACTCATATTTGAAGTTCAAAGTGTCCACTACTCATGCAGTGTCCACCAGTGCGTTTACTACCGGTGCATTTACCTTAATTTGTTGTTAATCTGCTAATTTCTATTTAAGTGGTTGCTAAATTTAAGTCATTTGTGATGTAATTAACAAATTATTTATGTTTAAATAACAAAAATTGTTAGACTTATTATAAGGACCTTGAATAAGTTCTCGCTGTTTTCCAACAGATGGCGTTACCAGAACCACGTGTGTTTATTTTTAGATGATGACACATCTGTAAGGAAGTACAATAAGCGACCTTGAAATTCAGTATACGTCATTTCACCGAAGTATAAACAACTTATTTTTTCATTATGTTAAACATGTCTACTTTTGTGCCAAAAAAAGAGTATTTGCGGGGAATTTTATTGCACTATTTTATTCAAAAAAAATCTGCAGCTGAAGCACACAGAATTCTTGTTGAGACTTACAGCGACCATGCTCTGTCAGAAACAACATGCAGAGATTGGTTTAGACGCTTCAAAAATAATGATTTTGATGTTGAAGATAAAGAACGATCTGGTGCACTAAAAAAGTTTGAAGACAAGGAATTAGAGGCATTACTCCACGAAGACTCATGTCAGACGCTAGCTGAACTTGCAGAATCATTAGGAGTTGATCACACAACAGTTTCGAAACGTTTAAAAGGATTAGGAATGATTCAAAAACAAGGACATTGGGTGCCGTACGAGTTGAAGCCGAGAGATGTCGAACGGCGTCTTTTCACATATGAACAGCTGCTTCAACAGCAGAAAAGGAAAGGTTTTCTGCATCGTATAGTGACAGGTGACGAAAAATGGATACACTACGATAACCCTAAGCGTAGAAAATCGTGGGGTAAGCCCGGTCATGCATCAACATCGTCAGCAAGGCCGAATATCCATGGTTCGAAGCTTCTGCTCTGCATTTGGTGGGATCAGCTAGGTGTAGTTTATTACGAGCTGCTCAAACCAAACGAAACTATCACGGGAGATCGCTATCGACTACAATTGATGCGTTTGAGCCAAGCATTGAAGGAAAAACGGCCGCTATATGAGCAGAGACACGACAAAGTGATTTTGCAACATGACAATGCTCGGCCACATGTTGCACAACCGGTGAAAACGTACTTGGAAACGCTTAAATGGGAAGTCCTACCCCACCCGCCATATTCACCAGACATCGCCCCTTCCGATTATCACTTGTTCCGATCGATGTCACATGGCCTGGCTGAGCAGCACTTTCGTTCTTATGAAGATGCCAAAAAATGGGTTGATTCTTGGATAGCCTCAAAAAACGTGTCGTTTTTCCGACATGGAATTCAAATGCTGCCAGAACGATGGGAGAAAGTAGTGGCTAGTGATGGACAATACTTTCAGTGACGTGTTTATTACGACTTTTTTTAAATAAAGTGTTAATTTTCACAAAAAACAGCGAGAACTTATTCAAGGTCCTTATATATATGTTTCACTCTTATGATCTGACTCATTTTTGTTTTCTTCTTGAATGTCAGTTTCCATCTCAGAAGAAAAGTTTTTCACCATTATCTCAAGATGTATCACCACAAAATGTAAGAAAATAACAAAAATGTCTCAGATGAGTCAACAGAATAGTTGATATTGTTTTATATAAGTGCTGAAAAGGAGATTAATGTGTAAGAAGGAATTAAACTTTTGTTGAAATTACAAGCTTTTTCAAATCTTGAAACTTTTTGAGAAAAAGTTTATATTAAAAGTGGCAAATCAAATACAGAAATTGATGTAACATTATAATTTGCAGAAAAAGTTAGAGATTAGAAGATATGGAAAGAAGGAATAATGTTGTAATCTCAGGCTTAGAGGATAATGATAAAATTGATGATTGTTTAGTTAATGTTCAAAAACTTTTTAACAATAATTTAAATGTTATGGATGTGAATATTAAGTGTGCTTCTAGAATTGGAAAATTTAAACTGAATAAAAAAACTGGTCACTTGTGAGTTGTTTAATTTTGAAGATAAATTAAAAGTATATAAAAANGAATAATGTTGTAATCTCAGGCTTAGAGGATAATGATAAAATTGATGATTGTTTAGTTAATGTTCAAAAACTTTTTAACAATAATTTAAATGTTATGGATGTGAATATTAAGTGTGCTTCTAGAATTGGAAAATTTAAACTGAATAAAAAAACTGGTCACTTGTGAGTTGTTTAATTTTGAAGATAAATTAAAAGTATATAAAAATGTTAGTAATTTAAAAGGTTTAAATATATTCATTAATGATGAGTATTTGATAAATACCAAGCTATCAGAAACAAATTAAGACTCTATGGTAATGTGTTAAAAAATAGCCAAAAATCTTAAATTGTGATACAACAGATTAATTATAGATGATAAGATATTTGCTTGTAATTACAAAGGTGAAATTTTCTGGATAAATGGAGAACAATCTTTTTTAGGAATATAATTTATAATGGTAAACATGTTAGCATAAAAGACAAGGATGATCAGTATGAAGTCTTGTATTTGGATAAAGATGATAATACAAAACTTCTTTTCTATAATATTGAAGATTTAAATAATAAATACTGTTTCCCTAATTTCTGGAATTTGATATATAAAATGTATGTATTCTTTCTGATGGAAACATGCATACATCTTCAGTAATTGAATCAGTTCCCTGATGGTTATAAAATTTGTCATTATATGTCTCATAGCTATGAGGGACCTGGAAGACCCAGATTTATGCAGTCTAAGGTTAAATCCATATTTCAGATACTGATTTTTCAATCAGATACTGAGGAGTTAAACACAGATGAATGTTATGCTTTGTATAAAAATTATTTAAAGAGTAAACTATTATGTCAAAAGAAAACACAGTCTTACTTTTGGAACTTAAATAAAAGCTTGATGAGATCCAATAACTCTAAAATATTTTGGCAAATTATTACTGTATTTTTGTGAATTGACTGGCATGCCAGGTCTATTCAAGGGAGACCATGAAATCAAATATTTCCATATGGTAAAAACCAGAATGCTGGTTTATCCCGGGAAATGCAGACATGCCAGTTTAAGTGAGGTTTAATCCCTCTCTAGAGAGCGCATTAAAAAAACAAAGTTATGTCACATAAACACTAACAAGTTTTTATTCTAAAACTGTGAAACTGTCAGCATTACATCAAAAACTACAATTATATGTTTAATTTCTTCATTTTGTTTTCTTTTTAATGTCATAAAATACTCATGGAATTTTGAAAGTACTTTTTTTGTGTGTATTTTATTGTTATTTGATTCAAAAACTCAAAAATAAACATATTAAATGGGGGGATTAGGGCAGTTTTGTTACTAGTTTGAACATAATGTTCTGTGCCATTGCAGGTTTCTTGGGCTATATACAATAATTTTTATTTATTTTCGGGTTGTATAGGGGCAGCCTGTGAGGAATATTTAAAGTAATGCGGATTGGCAACACCATCTTTTTTCCGGTGGGTGAGAGGTCACCCAGGTGAAGGAAAAGGGTCCTCCATTAGTTTTTGTGTGTTAAGATGTTTGGAGTGACTGTGTGGAGTGGTGGAAGCGATACTTACATGGACCTGTATTTCCATCTAGAAGTGAAAGAATCTGTTTGCATCAGCTGAAATATTTACCGGATGATTAGAGTGTTTTGTTGGTAAAAACCAATTGTCAGTAGTGGACATTGCCTGACAATTAGTTTTATTTTGTGAGACCCATGTGTCTAGATTCTACTGAAAGGACCTGTACTATAGCAAACTCGTTGTACGGATGAACCTGGAGAGTCCGTGGATTTTTGTATGTGCGACCTGGTGAACAAATTTGTAAATTTTTGTATATATTTATTTTACTTGTACATAAACTTATTGTTAAGCCATTTTCCCTTGTCTTCCTTCTCACATGGTAATTCATCCCCTTTCACAATAGTCTTAGTATCGATTATTGTGATTTTCCACAGTTCAAACTAGTAACAAAACTGCACTAACATATTTTTCTGAAAGTGTAATGCTGTCTCAATCATTGCGTTGCCTATATTGCAAAGTATCCTATGCAATTTGGGCTACAATGATTGAGGCAGGGTTACACTTTTTGAAAAATCTGGAGTTTATGCTATTAATTTACAAAATCAGCTAACTGGATCAAAACTATTATATATAGATGCCATTGCCAGAATGCTCTGTATCTGTCTAGCAGAGCATTATGAAGATATTATAATGCTCTGCTAGACAGGAGGTGCACAACAAGAGCTAACCAAAAAAGTGATGGAGTATAATTTTGACCCTCTTCGGTCACAAGTTTTTCTGGTGAAACACTGTGGGAACAGGTGAATCTTGTTCATATGGGAATCTTTGTACATTACATTAATGTTACTATGCAACTCTCTCACACTCAATAAACCTGAGCTGTGGGTTGTGCTGTTTAAACTTTTAATGTCATAGGTTGCAGAATTATGTGACAAAAACATAGCAGTGTGAATGGTGCTCCAATGTTTGTATTTTGTTTGTTTTGCTATCAATTATTTCTGTGTATATTATAATTCTGTTAATTTCATTAGCCATTGCCATTATATATCAAATGAACCGCCACAAACAAAACCTTTTTTAACGTTCGGAAGTTTGGTTTAAGTTCAATTACTGGTTAAAAAAGGTTTTATTTGTGGCGGTTCATTTCTCACTCCAGTATTTCTGAGAAGAAGACTGTTACATTATATATCATATTTATTTCTTAATAGTGTATAATTTTGTATTTTTATATCTGTAATGTTTATGTTCCATACTTATGTGCAAAGAGCGATTTGAAAATGTGTTCTGTCTCTACAGTTCTAATGTTCTATCCGCTATACTACCTGAAGATGATGGTTATATGCTGTCGAAAGTACTTGTCAATTAACCATATTTATCTATAATGCCAATAGACAGTTTCTTAGATTTATCTTTTATTATTAATAAGTGGCATTTCTTTTTGTTTTTTATCTCATTAAAATATTACATATTTTATAACTTGTAATTTAAATTTTTTGTAATTATGTAATATAATTTTTATAATATAGTTTTTCTAAATACATATTTTTTATAATAAATAAAAAATAAATTTTTTAAAATTAAATATTTGCATTTTATGTTTAGGTAAATTAGGAAAATCATTTCATAAATTACCATTTTCTATCATGTGGTTCTTACCAACCCCAGGAGAATCAAGTATAATTTTTCAGGTTTGCTTTTTTTGTATATTTTTTATTCTCTGTAATCTTATTTTGGAAAATTTTGTTTGTAGCACTGTCATACTGTTCTATCTGTGTGAGGCATTTGTAGACACATTTCATGGTGTCATTGAATTTTTTTCTTTTCTCTTAATTTTTCTTTGAAAACTTTTTATCTCTCTTTTTATTTATAACTTTCCTACAAACCTGTTACAAATTTTTCTATAAAATATAAAGAAAGTCCACAATTTTTTTCAAATGACTAGAAAAGTTTCTTTTAGCAAATGAATGTTTGATGCTGCTGCCTTTAGACCAATCTGCCACTGAAAACACAACACACTTAACTTCATGTTCAGTTATTTAATTTTAGAAATAGCAAATTAATAAAACAATTTAATTATTAAAAACACAATTTAAATAATGATATGCAACTGGTTAAAACTGGCAAAGCAATGCTGCTACCATTTAATCAGCATTCCTTCACCTAAATTATGGTAATTTATTTTACCATTTCTGATATAAAACCCAATGCTGCATAAATATTTTGAAAATGTTTAGAAAGCCTATTGATATTTTCCATCTGCTTTCAATATGTCTTTGAAATATAATTATTGTCTCTTGAAATATATCACTTTAATTGTTTTATTACAGCTAGATGGCTGAGGCAGTTGAAGTGTATTGCTGTAAGGGACCTGGGATTGAATCTGGGTGAGCAACTCCACAGGAATTTTTGGGGTTGGTTTGTCTTGGATATGTTGTTACCATCCCTTGTCACTAGGCTGTCCCATTGAGGGCTTGACCAAACCCATGATAAATATGATTAAAAATGCTCTTTTAGTGATATATACAGAGATTGTAAAAGTCAAAAAACATACAAAAATATTATATATGTGTAAGTAGTATGCATCAAGTAAAACAAAAATTCTATAAGTATATGGGAGCCATATATGGCTTGTGAGCCACTATTTGGCCATCATTGACATAAAGTCTTGGAACAAATTACAAATTTAACATTGAAAATAGAACTCAACATTCAAGAATTTGACGTTTATGAAGGGTCCTTGATTCCAATTAGGGTTTCTCAAATGAGATCCCGGGATGCCAAGATCCCGGTTGTTTTTTCAATTAGGGAAATTCTTCTCATTCCGGGAAAGCCCGCAAATTACTTAAAAGTTCACTTTTTTCTTATTTTGTGTTAAGATTGAGGAAATTTTGCAAATAGAAAGTATAATTAACACATAAACTGTCAGAATACATTTGTATTTATTAACTTTAAACCTACTTATTAGTTCTTTTAATTTTTCCTCGTTATGGCATGTCACAAATGGTCAATAATCAATACGTAGCTTATTTGTGGTAGGACTCTGAAAATTCTTTACTTGTCAGAACCCGTAATATCTGAAATAATTGCGCTTATGCTGTCTTAATTTTTAACCATGCCCGGTAACTTCAATAACTGCATAATGCCAGGTTGTGCAAATTGGGCAAGGATACAAACGAGTATGAAGTCTGCAAGTATGAAGTTTTTCTTCATAAACCTGATTATTAAAGCCAAACAAATTGCCAAATTATCGGGCTATAAGCTTGATGCCGCTATTAAAGCAGCCGAGGTAGACAAATCAAGAATACTAGAGAGCAAAAGAAGTACTACAATCTCGAAAACGAACGCGAAATCTTCCAGGCTACAGGTGAAAAAAACATATAACATCTGTCTCCTCTTAAATGCATTAAAGACGATTCCACTAACATCAATTAAATGCAAAAGGCCATTCTCAGTAGCAGGACTTTTCATTACTAAAATAAGAATCAGATTGACTGATCAGAGTATCATTGGAGTGACCATCTTTGCTTTTTAAAATCTTACAAAATATTATTGTAAATTTTTGACAAGACTATGTCTTGTTTATAAAATCGTACTGCCCAATATTCTTATCAGCATAGAGGTATGAAGGAGTACTGTACATATCGAGAGTTGATATTTGGCACAGAGTATTAGGTGCCCAAATCATTTACGCATAAAAAATTCCAGACTCGTAGGTAGTCACGAGACCGAGGAGTCAAAATAAAATACAAAATGGCGACCCTCTTCTACAAACAGGCAAAACAGGCACCTCACCCCACCGAAGTCAAGTGGAGGAGAGTACTACCCACAGTCATTCTAAGAAGTGAACTCTGACCTTAGGACTGAACACGTAGTTTCTTCTATGTTAAATAAAATTTGTAATCTAATTTTGTAAATTTGGGAGTGTTTCAAATATGATGTTAAAACGGTTTTATGTCGTTACAAGTGAGTTTTTTTTAACATTATCTAGTACAGGGGTTGGCAGTTTGTCAAGTGAGAAGAGCCAAATTGCCATGGAAACAGTATAACAAAAGTACCAGAGAGCCACATAAATAATGCACACCAGAGAGATGCCCCCTAGTGCACATTACAGGCATTCTGTGACAATAATAAATTCCTATTACAAATATACTGAATTATTTATATTGTTATTGGCTATTGGCCAAATAAATAATAATAATTTATACTATTAATTTAAATGTGCAAAATACGACACACGACAGGGGCGTCTCTAGTGGTCGATTTTGGCATAACGTTACACGGACGGACATGCGTTCAATGGGTAATGTATATATAGATATGCTTCAAATGCTGCCACTCGCATGTGACTCATATTGATCAATGCGAGTGTGGTCATGTGCGGATGGGCTAAATAGTGGTAGAGAGTATGCCGTACGAGTCGAAGTTTATTTGGCGGCTCTATCTCATAAATTCATAAGTTATAAGGCTGCAGTAAAATGAGGTGAGGTGAAATTGGAGTTTATGTTCGAAGAACCGCAAATGTCTATGCAAAGAGCCGCATGCGGCTCACGAGCCGCTAATTCTGACCCCTGATCTAGTATAGTAAAATTGTAGGACCGATAAAAATTTGATGTTATATTAGGGTCGTCGTTACATTTGATGACGTTATAATCGGGTTAAACTGTATATTGTTTGTGCAAAATAAAAAAATAATTTCGGACGATACAATAGCCACGATTATTTTTTTCAAAAATGGGAAATTTTTGTTATGCATCAACAAAAATTCAACCCAGGCCGACACGCAACAGAGAAAAATTTTGAAATTAGATAGGTTAATTTCATTGAAGATGCATTGTGGACAATCTCGTGGTTGTGACTGGCGAAGTTTGAACGATTGCACCCAAAAGCAGCAATATCAAAGAAGATAGGAGAATGAGAACGAGACCGGCATCAAAGTGATTCCGTTTTCGAGACACAGTCTTGTCCCAAATACGGTTTTGCATTTTACTTGTTATAATATTATGTTTTATTTAAAAAATGAAAATTACTTTTAAGTTAGAAGTTTCATCTAAGTTCATTTTTTTGTTGTTGTTGTATGCAGTTTCCAGCAAACTTTAATAAATTTTTTCTATTTGTGAAAATTTCTACGTAATTCAAAGGTAATTTTTAATATATATCTTACACAGCATTATTAATATGATTTTGGAGGTTGCAGAATTATTAAATTACTTTAAAAAATGAAAAATAATTATATCATTTGATTTCATATTTTGTATATCTTAAAAATAATTTATTCTGTCCCGAGATTTCTCAGGATCCTGGGAAACAGTTTACTTTTATCCCAGAATCCTGGGACAAGCAAAAAACCGGGAAATGAGAAACCCTAATCCCAATTATTTGTGAACGTGGGGGATCATTATATATGGATTTTAAAATTCATTTATTAAAATATAAATTTATTTGAAATTTATAATTAATATTTTGATATTCATTGCTAGAATTCATTATTAATATAATTATGTTTTTTTATTATTTGTAGGTGAGTTTTTATGCCAGTGTTATAATGTTAACAACAGTTTTTCTGTGGAAGATTTTTCGCAGACAATGCCACTATGAAATTCCTGCAAGAGATATTAGCAAAGGGCATAGTTGGTGTGTAATTGATATATTTTCCCAGACAGCATATTGCAGCATTTGCAAAAGTCTGATTGTTGATGGATGGTATTGTGATTCATGTGGAGTTTATGCTGATCAGTCATGTTTTAAGAAAGCAGATAAAAGTGTTTATTGCAAATCTTTATCTGGAGTTGGAAATTCTATGAAACACCATTGGGTGAAAGGTAAGTGAAAAGGATAGAGTTAAGAATGATAAATTAAATTAAATGTTATTTAAATGATCTAATTACAAAAGTATTGTCATAGTTATAATAATTCAATATTTAAGAAATTTGTTGTGAAATAGATTGACATTAAATGAAATACATTTATAGAAAAATTTCAATTTAATTACCTTTAGCTGAAGACTTTCCTTATTTTAAAATTATCATTACAATTTTTTTCTTATATGTTTATAAAATGTTTTATCAGAGTGCATCATAAGATGCATGTGTGACAAAAATTCCCTGTAAATGTTTTAGTATTTTTAGTCTTCTTTGAGAATTTTTTTAAAAACCTTCTGAAAATGATACTATAGTTATTCATATTCAAATGAATTTGTCTTAATTTATGTTGTGTATTCTATTTCAATAAAGCATTCTATAAATGTTTTACTGAAACAGAATGACAAATGCTTTTTTATTAGTGTTTTTAAATTGAACCCCTGAAAGTAACATACAGTAATAAGCAGTAGTTTCTTGTGTTTATGATAGAAGCATTGGAGAAATATATGAAATTTATTTTTATTTCTTAAAAAACCAATTATAAAAAGCAGTTTTAATGATTGATTTATACTTTATTCTTACTGCATATTAATTTTGCATAAGAAATTTTCCTGTGCAAGAATAGTATATACTGTAGTTATATTTTTATTGAAACATAAACATCCATGCATTGGCAGTTTGAACCTTATAAATATGTTGTACGTAAACAGGATTTTAAAGAATGTCTTATTTTAAATACCTGCGATACTAGGTTGCAAAATAAAAACATTTAATTGGAATTAAATATGCACTTATGAAGGAAACAAAAAAACATCCTTCAAAATTATCTACTAAATAAATTGAAACAAATATATTAAATACATTATTATAACTATGTATTATAAAATCCATCAAATAGTTGACTGTATCTACACAATAAACTACATATTTCAAATAAAAAGCTTTTTATAAATCATTAAATTTAATATAAATCAAATAAATGTCAAATAAAATATTAAATAGTTGTTAAACATATTTTTATATTTGACATTGTTATTTTATAAGGAAACTTAAAATCTGGAAGTATTTGTGATGTCTGTGAAACAAATTGTGGTACAGAAGATTGTTTAGCCGATTTTCGTTGTTGTTGGTGTCAAAGAACAGTACATTCTGATTGTCTTCAAAAAATGTCAGAAATATGTGATTTAGGTCGTTTCAAATCATTTATTGTTCCTCCATTTTGTGTGCGTCTGAAATTAGTAGGCATTAAAGGAAGACGTCATTTAGTAGTTTCAGAAGTTCGACCACCTGTATTTAAGCCATGGAATCCATTGATTGTAATTGCTAATCGTAAAAGTGGAAATAATGAAGGAAGTTACATTTTAAATGCTTTCCGATCAGTTCTTAATCCTGCTCAGGTAAGTTTCGAACATTTTAGTTTAGTTATTGTAAAAGCATTGTAATAAGTATTAATATAGTCAGTTTGTGCTAATATGAATTGCTAGGAAAACAGTAGTTAGTTTGCTTTATTGCAAATTCATATTAATGTTTTTTCAGGGTCAAGATCAAGGTTGTATAATTAAGGCTTAACAGGCAATCAAAATTTCTTAAAATATAATACAGTATTTAGAAGTAATTTACTAAATAAAGTTAAATAAAAATAAATTTATTAACAAAAACAAATTCTAAATGATTTTTCAAATAAAAAATAATGGAGAAGATGGTATTCATCATTAAAGTGTGGAGCAGTTATCAGAGTGGTTAAAAAAACAAAGCTAAAAGAAATTCAAATATAAACGTCTTATGAAATCCTATACATAACAATAAAGCTACATCAACTGCCTTATTACAACAGGCTATATATCGGTGATAATAATTATAAATTACTGATTAATTTAATATGAGATGGTGCCTAACGCCTCCCTCTATGGTCAAATTAATCAGTAATTTATAATTATTATTGCCGATATATAGACTGATTTTATACAGCAGTTGATGTAGCTTTAAAAGAAATTCATAATTTTATTCTGTTGAAAATTGTTTGAAAAAGTAAAAAATATTTTTTGTGGGAAAAGTTAAAAAAGGAGTTGAATATGGTGCAAAATAGCCACACCTGGCATTACATATTGTAATTCCTGATATGCAAACTTGCATGTGTTTGCATGGAACTGCATCCATTTAAAGCATTGGATGTCCTTTTCTGCAATTGGAACTCCTGTTTTTGAGTACAGTAGAATGGTCTGCTAAAACCAGATGTTTTAATTACTCTACAATTGGAAGTCAAACTTGTCTTTGCTTACTAGGAGAAAAAAATTATTCTACTCAAAATAGAACTTTTATTACAGTACCACTTTGCTTTTTACACTTTTTGATATGAATAATAAAATCATTATTGGAAATAGGGTTATTTCTTGGGGGTTATGAAGGTAATTTACAGTTTGGTTTAATGAATTCTGGTAAAACTTTTGTTTGCTTTATCATGTAAAAATTAATGTTGTGACAATGGCATTTTGCTGGGGCAACTGCAAAGTTCACTTTAATGTGAGAATTTGCTTTATGGTGTTCACTTAAGATGAGTCAACTGTATTTGAATTCCTAAATATTACTGAACAGAAGTAAGCAAATGCTGTTTACCAAAAATAAAAGCATATTCAACCAAATTCGACTATTAATTTAGAATTAAATCACTATTTTTATAATGCAAAGATTAATTCTACATAATTTTTATTAAAGAATTCTACTGACTCAAAGAAAATAAAGTTTGTATACTATCAATTTAAAATATTGAATCTAATATGACTTTTATTCCTTTATAACTTACTCCGAGTGAAAGTATTTTAATATTTGTTATACGAGAATTTACAGTTTTACTATTTGTTTATCACTTTCAATTTACATTATTTAGTTACAATAAATTTAAGGCTATAAAAACATAAAGACAAAACAAAATTTGAAATACTGAAGTTACATAATTTTTATTATATTTCATATAGATTATAATTTGAATTATAATTGTAATTTAAAATTAATTTTGAATAAGTTGTTTTATGTGTACCAATAAATAAAAGATAATAAGACCGCGTGTTACTTATGATTTCATATAAAAATTCATTACAGGTAATTGATATACATGATGTGTCACCTGAAAATGGATTGGAGTGGTGTCATTTAATATCAAATCATACATGTCGTATTTTAATTGCTGGAGGAGATGGAACTATATCTTGGGTTTTAAACATTATTGATAAATTAAAAATTGAGGTATACATTACATTTTTACATTTCTCTAATATTATATTTTCAAATATAATTCTAAGACATTTCTGTTATAAACATGAAGCTGAATATACATCACAGTCATCAAAATTTTAAATTGTTTTAGAATTTAGCAATTATAAGCAATTAGATTCTTGGCTTTAATTATATTTCTCTATATTTTTTTGTTTAACAAATATTGTGTTAAACAGTAGGTCAAATTAGTCTTCCGGAATTTCTGTAGACTTTATTGTTTTTTAAATTTGTAATAATAGCATTTTTTATCAAACCAAATCTGTTTAAATTTGTTAGTCATTTTATTCTTACTATTTTTAAAAAAAGAATGATTGTAATAATTTCATTAGATATTCATAGTTCTTACATGAATTATTATTCTTTTCTTGTGATAACAGTTCATTAGATTTAAAAGTCAATTCTCTCAGAAATCTTTGAATATTAAACTTTACTCTCAGTCTATTCAAAAGTTTTGAGGGGGCATCAGACTGTTTCGTTAAGTTGATTGTATCCTTATCCCCTTTTAATACTAGATTTATAGGAAAATGATCAGACATATCTAAATCTAGAATTTCGATAGACAAACATTGATCTGCCATAGATTGAGAACGTATAATAAAATCTATACTAGATTTTCCCATGTGAGATATGAAGGTAAACTCATGCGGATTCTACCATTCAGTAGAATCAAATCGTTTCCTTGTGTAAAATTTAACAACATATAAGCATCTGTAGATACAGATTTATCTTTCGATAGTCTTATATTTTTAATAATGTCACTATTGCCTTTATATTTTAGAACCATAGTTTCTCCAATGCGAATGTTAAGATCACCACCGAATATCCAATAGTTTATAATATTGGTCCATGGATTGATAGTTTTTTGTAATTCTTGAAAGTTTGCCTTTTTATCTGATGAAGGAGAGAAATAAGCAAGTATTAGGCCAATTTGTGCCTCTTCCCACAATACTTGGAGATTCTGATTAATATCTATTATCAGAAATAGAAAAGCATTAGTTATATAATATGAGTACATCTTACCAAATGTTTTCTTCACCAATAATATGAGACTGCCAGAAGGACGTCCAAATTTGCTGTATCTCAGGGCTTTACTAACTAATATTGAATAATCTTGTTCAAGATCTTTCTTATCTTCCTCACATAGTTCAATAATCTAGGTTTCTGTAAAACCAACAACAGAATGTTGATTTATATATTTTCTTTTATCAGTATTTTGAAGTATTCCCTGTATATTCCTGAAACCAAATAGTAAATTAAAGTTATTGTTGGAAAAATAAATTTTCTACATTTTCATGATCTGTCTATAGGTGGCAACACCNGAGACTTGAATTACTTTGTAGAAAAATGGGTATTCAACATCAACAGATCATTCAATGAGGGAAAGTGTTGGAAAAATAAATTTTCTACATTTTCATGATCTGTCTATAGGTGGCAACACCGATCGTTTTGTTGTGAGCTCCCTCTACTTCTTTGTTTTTCTTCCCGCCCTTTTTCGTTCTCTTCAAGTGTGTGAAGTTGTAGTGTTCCTTCTTTTGTGTAAATTAAAGTTTATTGTTAGTTATAACAGTGTCTGTTGCAGATTTAATCATCCAGTTTCAACAGTTATCATTAGTATTTGCCTTGGTGTAGGAACAACAATTAATAGATCTATCAGACTCGACCTGAATATTTGTATTCATATTATCCTCATTATTAAAAGTCTTTTTAACAAGTATTGTCATAGAATAAAGCTTTTTCTGTATTTATCTTATTTAATTCCAATAATTTATTCAAATTTATCCTAAAAAATTATCTAATTGAATAACTGAATCTAGATTGATATCATAGGTGAATATTTTCTTATCGTAAATGTAATAATCGTCTCTGATGATTATTTTATTTCCTTTTATTTTCTCCTGTTTAATTATAGGCAATAATTTTTTCCATCTGAATCTAGATCTTCTACATATATCAGTGGTAAAAATCACCTTCTTATATCTCTCACTGTTAAAATTAGCTCTTGATTTCCAAAATTTGTTTAGAATAAGATTTCTACTATATTTAGAATGTACTGTTATTTTGACCATTGGATTAGAACTTTTGTCATTTAGTCTAATTAACCTTTCTATGACACAGTTTTCTATTTCTAATATCTCTTTAATAAATTGATCAATTTCATTTATATAATCCATGTTAGAGAAAGGGAAATTTATAATGATAATATTGTTTTTTATTTTTTCATTAATCAACTTACCTAGTTCAAATTCTAATGTACCTTTTAGATGGCTATTGTGCTTAACTAGTGCATCTAGTTTTTCATTTCTTGAATTAAATTCTGTATTTCTTCCTGATATCTTTTATTCTCTTCTTTCATATGTTGTAGTTCATATGTATTTCATTCTTAATGCCTTGAATATCGTGACTTAACTGAGAGAAATTGTTTTGTATCAATTCATAAATTGATTTTAAGGAATATTGTGAGTGTGATTCTACCTGAGGTTCCTTAAGAGATGAAGGTTCAAAGTATTCTGAGATTTTCAAAGGTTTCAAAGCTCCTAAGTTATATCCAGTAGATTCCTCCTCCAACTGCAAAAATTCCCCACACAATAATTCTTCCTCTGGGTATTCTGCATTTAGTTCTTTAGCACTATCTTTATGAGGCCAACCTCACCCCCTCATTTGCATATTGAAATGGCTTACTTCTTGAGGAGAACAGGGGAAAGGACCTGGATTAGGTTCTATTCCCGCCATTATTAAAAGGCAAATAATTAATTTTAACACTAAATAATTAGTAATTTTTCACATTAAGACACTTACAGAATTCACAGTATTTACGTACAAATAATAGATTGAAAGAGTCTTTAACAAACTTCATCAAAAAACACGCCAGCAGTCTCGACAGTCAGCGCCACCTCCCCCACTGCTAACAATTGAGCATCCTTTATATACCACCAGACATATGGTCTATAATATTCCTAATAAATCTAGAAGGAAAAAGGAAACTTTGAGAACAATCTCAATATCTAGACTATGATCTTTCATCTAGAACAATCTACAATCATTTAGTATAAGTAAGCAATTGATAACTGAGCATTCATTTTTTTATTATAATAAGAAATGAAATAATTGATTGATATTGAATTATTCATTAATAAAATGTAATTTTAGATTTGCTGTTTAAAACAAATTTTTTTTAGTTTAAATTTTATTTATAAAGCCTCTTGGGATCCAACACCCACACAACCCCATAAGTATGCCACAGTATTTAGAATTAATTATTTGTTCTGATGAGATTATAAAAGTTATAAAACTGCAGTCTTAAAGTTGATTTTTATATTATTTGACAAATAATGTTGACTCAAACAGATTTAGACGTTTTCGTTTTTTCAGTGTAGCTCTAATTCGCAAAAGCTATTACAATATATTTTTTAAACTTTCTGCCCTGTAGATACTAAGAGATCCTTTTTTTTCCAGGCCCATTTTGGGTTCAGCCAGACCCACAATAGGGCAGCCAAGTGATGAGAGAGGGAAACCCTGACATATCTGGGGCAGACCATCCCTGAAAAATTCTTGGGGTTTTTCACTCTTTCTGGTATTCAATCTCTAGCTCCCCAGATTGGTATGCTGATGCCTTAAACATACTTATTAATATATTAAGAAATGAAATGAAATGAAATGAAAGTGCTTGAAATAACTTATCCCATTTACATATTTAACAGCTAAACAATTTAAATGAAAACAGTTATGTCTCAGAAATATGTAAATGTTTATGGTTGTGATCTGATTGCATATCAGATAATGCCACAAAAGTGCCTTAAAATTGCTACACCAATATACTATAGAAAAGCTCTTGGTGACTCACTATATTCAGAATTTTTGAGTACCTGTTGTTTGGAAGTCTTCAAACATCAGGCGTGTCTTTATGACACAGACAAAGACATTACGTACACTGACAGAGTTTGAAAAAGACTGCATCTTCAGTCTGATGGAAACAGGATAGTTGTTTTGTCAAACTGATCCTTTTCTGGACTGTTCTGACCTGATTGTGAGGAGGTGTTGGAGGTGATACAGTAGATACACGAGGGCACATATAGCAGGAAGGTTCTGGAATCTCCAGACATACCATTAGGATAGATGATTATCTAATTGTGAGACAAGTATGAATAGCTGAAACAACATCTTTGTCCACTATCCAGAGATAGATGGAAGTCTTGCTACAGAACTGTCTTTTTCTTTACCATTGGCAAGTGACAAGCAGAGACAGCTTTGCATACATAGTGATTGCTGTATGTTCTGCCATTAGCACTCCAATATTTTTGATTTTGTTTGCAGTGGTGCCATGATAGAGAAGCATGAACTGTTACTTACTGTCAGTATATCATCTTTAGCAACAAATTTCAATTCTTTGTGGGAACAGACGACCATTGTGTTAGAATGTAGATGATTGCTGGTGAGCACTTCAATCTTGCCTTTACTATTGGGTAGCATATTGCTCCCATTGCTGGCATCCTGGTCTAGAGAGTTACCTCATGTGACAGTTAATCAATCTGTAGGATTGGTCCCTTATATGTCATTATGTTTGCATTAATAAAGTTCCATTGAATTCCAATGTCTTCCCCTTAGTGTGTAACCTGAGTGTGGCCTATTGAATAGGCTGAAAATGTTAGTTTAGCTTCAAATAAATTATCTCAGCAACTTAAGGTGTATTTTGATGGTCTATTAATGTGTAACTTTTTTGGTCGATGAGTGCATTATTAAACAAGATATTTAATATTCCTTTAAATAATAAAAATGTAAGTTATGTATTACATTAAATTCAATAATTTAATATCATTTTGTACAGGGTGTTTTGAAATTCTTGTCACAAACTTATAGGACAGGCTTCTTAAGAAAAACTAAGATAAAAATGTTCAGTAACATTTTTCAAATAAAGTCTTTATTAAGGAGTTTTAGATGTTTAAAATTCAGTGATGTCACTTCCAGGTTTTTATACAGATGAGGACAAATTTGTGTTTTATTTTTTAAGTTGAAAGGTTTTAAGAAAAAGAAAAGTAGATTCAATTTAAAATTTTTTATTTTATTTTGATGTATTTAAAAGCAATGTTCTTATTATAAGAATGTATAATACTACTTAAGCATTTGTTTCTCTTTGCATACTGATCCACTACAAGAGCTGCTCAATATGATGACCTTCAATATCTATGCAAACAATGTGACTGCAAAGCATGTTTTGTTACACCTGCTCAAAAATACCCGGGGTGTGTTGAATTTCTTGTGCTGAGACCCTAATTATTACTATATTCTGCATGGAGGTAATAATTTACTTAAAAAATAAAAATTTACCATATTCACTTAAAGGTATTTGTTTTAATGAAAATAATAGATTACAATAAACAAATATATGCATAATTTTTAAATCTTTTCAGATCCATCAAATTCTGGAAGTGATATCATTGGACTTTATGGAGTTATAGATGTTTAAACATCTATAACTTTGTAATAAATGCTTTATTCAAAAAATGTTACTGAACATTTTTATCTTAGTTTTTCTTAAGAAATCTGCTCTAATGGTTTGTAGCAGGAATTTTGAAACACCCTATATATAAAAATTTATTATGATTTCTTTTGACAGCCTTTGCCTCATATTTGCATTGTGCCACTTGGAACTGGTAATGATTTAGCTAGAGTATTAGGTTGGGGTTCTGGATCTTCCGGTGTTATTGATGTTAAAAAAATTTTGAATCAGATAGATAATGCTGATACTGTGAATCTTGATAGGTAAGAAAATTTAATATATATTTGATTTGAATAAATTAAGTTTTATGCTCATTAAAATAATTTTTTAAATGAAAATTGAATAGTGTTTAGAATTCAATAAATGCACTTTTGATGAAATGAATACATGTTAACAGAAAGTTTTTAAGAAAGTTTAAATAAATCTATAGATTTTTGACAGAATTTGAAAACAACCTTTTCAGTACTTAATTCTAGAATATATATATATTAATACAAAAGTAACCTATATATAGGTTATTTTTGTATTAAAAAAATCATATTTTGTAGAATTATATGTAGAATTTTTTTATAACAAATAATATGTGAATAAATATATAGTTGGTTAATGTATGTTCTAAACTTAATACAAGTTTGGAACATAAAAGTATTATTTGATGTGTCAAAATTAATGATTGATTGAAACATTCTGAAACAAGCAATATGCTTATTCAACCAACATTAAGTTAAATTTTTTACAATATAATTTGTGCTGAAAATATCAAATACTTAGGTATACCAAGATATTAGGTACACAACTATTACTCAGATATCCAATTACCTATACCTGTGGGTATCTGTTTAAAACATTACTTATGTACAACAAGAAAAATCATATACAAAGATGTTATTAAAAATGATTAGGTTACAGAAAATATTTACTAATCCATTTAGCAGTTTTTAATTGAGCATTCTTTTTAATGAATTGTGACCATTACTTCAGTAAATGTATAAGTCTCATGCAAGCAGTCGTGTGAGGGAATGAACGGGTTCGGGATAGAGGAGGGAGTTTAGAAACAGTGCGCCAGGAATAATGCACTCTATGACACATTTAAATGTTAAATAACAACAATTTATTTGTTGAAGTTTATAAAAATTTTACAGAGTAATAGAAGTAGTGGAAGAGTCTAATGCTAAAAGCACACTAAACTGAGAGAGAGAGAGTGTTTACAATTTTGTACATGAGTTGATAAATACCTGGATGGTTATTGGTGATGATTGTTAACTTCTCGAGAAGGGAAGGCTTCTTCCAGATGGCTTTTGATTCATCAGTAATATTCAGGTACTTGTTCATCAAGGGGAGCAGTGAAAGTCCAGTGGAAAAATTTGACAGGCATTTGGGAAGAGCGGCGGTCGAGGACAGCAAAAAGGTTAACACAAAAATTAGGCAGGCGAACTCTGTGTGATTATCCATTCTCTTGCTTTTTATTTGGGGTCTTCCTCCTGCCACTCTAATACCCATATTTGGTAAAGTTGGTGGTTGTTCCAATCCACTCTTTTTTCCATTTCCCTCAATGAGTAGTTTTTTGGCAGCTGCATCACCCACAGAGGAAGTGTTATTGGTGGGAAAATCTTACAAAGTTCCTTTACTGCATTTGTGAAATGAAATAATTCTCCCCTTTTTTTGGAACAAAAAAATGAGATTGAAATCATCAAATTTACACTTAGCCTGGGTTCTCACAGAATTGTTTTCAATCTTTATAAGATTGATTTTTGCAAGCTAAAATTTTAAATTAGAAATATAGTTTTAGAATCTCTGTTAAAAGTTTAAAATGTTCATATTTTATTATATAAAAATAATTTATTCTTGTATATCAAAGACACCTTATTACTGAGAGACTTTGTTTATTACGTTGAACAAACGTTTTCAACTCACTCAATGGGTCATCATCAGGTTATTGATGCTATACAAACCTTTACATTAGTTTGTTTACAATTGTTCTTATCAAATCACTAAGGAATTTGAATAACAACATGTAGAAATTTTATAATAACTTCAAACTACACTCAGATTCTTTGAATCTTGTATATCAAAGACACCTTATTACTGAGAGACTTTGTTTATTATGTTGAACAAACGTTTTCAACCCACTCAAGCGGTCATCATCAGGTTATTGATGCTACATGAACCTTCACAATAGTTTGTTTATAATTGTTCTTATCGAATCTGTGCGCAACCAAGGGGGCTGAAGCGGATAGCTTCTCCCCACTTACCGGCTTGGCTGTCAGAGAATGGCTATAGGAGGGCAAAAAGGAGTGGGAAGCGTAATGAAGTCACAATGAGGTGTTGGCAGTATACAAAGATAGTCATTAAATTTAAGAATAACACATTTAATTATAAAACAAATAATACAAATACATGAGAATACATTAGAGTTAAACAAAAATAAGTAAATAGTAATGATAATATTTCCGTGCCGTGACAATATCGGACAACCAACGTCCATCTATCCCGTTAGTGGGACCGCCGATGGTCCTCGATCCAAAAATTCTAAATCCCGTGTACATCTAGAGAGACTATTTTCTAAGTCTCGAGCATGTTGAGAGACGAATAATTTCTAAGTCCCGAATATATCGAGAGAGAGAGGGAAGAAAAAATAATGTAAGTCTTTACCTCCTTTAGATCGGTGATCAGAAACCTCGAGGTCCTCCCAGAGTAGAGTAGGCACTAGTAGGCTTCTTCCCCGATGATCGCCCCGAGTCCTCAGATTGTTCCCCTTTTATACCTTTTTAGCGTGGGAAATCTTGGGGACTCCGTTGACGCAATATGTCAGTTCTCCCGATTTATGACAGTCTCCCCCATCATGGGTGATGACACTATTGACACCTTCTGGCAAATTCAACACTTATTGGTCAAGAGATGTCTGGCCAGTGCACTAAACATGTCATCACCTGGGGAGATGACTGACCATTTTTGGTAATGTTTCTCACCGTACAGTTGACCCTAGTACCGTACAGTTGACCTTTTGTCCACTCTCCACGCAGGAACAAATGTTGGTGTCTGCAGTCTAGCCAATTAGTAGAATATTGTAATAGAGTAGTCTCCTGGGGAGAGGGGATTTCTTCTGCGGTCGCCTCGGACGACTTCGTCTGTCAAGAAGGTCATTTCCAGTAACTACGCACTTCATCAATGCAGTACAACGTCTAAAAAAATGTATCTCCTTGTTACTAATCTTCTCCAATTTAAGCTCCAAACCCTCATTGTTGGGAATTTATTTCATCCAAAAAATGGTGCACTCTTGTATCATTCCTCCTTAAAATAAACACATCATCTACATACCTTTTGTATAGGATTATGTCTTCCTTAAAATTCGTAATCGTGTTATGTTCTATTCTGCGTAAAACTAACTCACAGAGTAAGTCAGCCATCAGGCTGCCCATTGGAACCCCTTTCATTTGCTTATAAACTCTACCTTCAAAACTGAAGAATGATTGAAAACATATGAGGTTTGCCAGCATCTTTATGTCTCTACGATAGGCCGACACATGGGGGGTTCAAACTGCGCAAGGTGTCAATTAGTGCGCCATAACACGAATCTAATTTTATGGATGGATACATACTTTCAAAGTCCATGACCAATCCAACTTCCTTGTCCATTAAAGATAACGCCTGGAGTTCACTTATTAAGTTATATGAGTTTTTCGTAATAAAATGACGATCTCCAATTTGCTCCGATAAAAATTTATGCAGATGTTTCTCTAGCTTATACATTGACCTTTTACATTTCTCAACTACTGGTCTAATCTCTTTGCTGTTTTTATGTGTTTTTGCAAAGCCAAATAATCTGGATATACTTGGGCCTGTGATATGTGATCCTTTTAGAAAAGGGAAGAGCGAGGTAATGGGCAAATTCTTCAACTTTTTGACTTTTCTGTCTACCTTATCAATCATATTGTGATCAACCCTTACACATTCAGTTTTTTCTATATATTTCTCTGACGCTTCATTGTATCTTTGTTTTTTCATTAATTAATACCAAATGTTTACTCTTATCCGCCCTTGTTAATATTAAATTGTTATCAGTTAATCATTTTCTGGTATGGTTGATACCCTTCATTTCCAATGGCTGGGCCCTGTAACCTCTGTTTTTAAGGGTTGTTTTCCATCAGAAATAATCTTTGCTAACCTCATCAAGACCAGTGAGTCCTCTTTCAACTTTGACTATGGTATTGTGCCAGTCCGAGGTGTTATCAGGAGCATAATTAGGACCTTTTTTAAAACTTTTTTGATATCAGGTGGAAGATGGATTGGGTCCCATAATATATATGGGGTTGGGTTATATATAGGTTTGTGTTGCATCAATAACCTGATGATGACTCCTTGAGTGGGTTGAAAATGTTTGTTCAATGTAATAAACAAAGTAACTCAGTTTATAGAAAATATATTTCGTTTTGACTATACATACATAGATGAGTCTTTGTCAGTTTTCTGTCCCTTCACATGCTGTACGAGGCAATAACAATTCCACCGGCAAAGTTGACCTTTCTATATAGTCTACCATTCGCCGTAAAATGTAAAACAGTTAATAACATCCTCTAGCGGTGCATAATACAATTAATAATTACATTTTGTTAAAAAATAAAAAATTGCCAGGACAAATTATGACATTTATAGAAAATATATTTTGTTTTGACTATACATACATAGATGAGTCTTTGTCAATTTTCTATCCCTTCACATGCTCTATGAGGCAGTAACAATTCCACCGGCGAAGTCGACCTTTCTATGTAGGCTACCATACCAATGTAAAACAGTTAATAACTTATTATTAAATCATTATAAGTTAATAAATAATTACTATTTTTTAACAAAGTATCTCAGTAATAAGGTGTGTTTGATATACAATATTCAAAGAATCTGAGTATAGATTAAAGTTTAATAATTTATTCTCTTATTAATATGCAACCATAAAAATTATGTGACTTCAAAAATGAGAAAAAAGCAATTTGAAATTTATTTGTTAATATTTCCTATAAACAATTATAAAAGTATAAATTTATTAAATTTGTTACATAATAAATTTTCTGAATTTATTAAGTGAATAATAAATAACCCGTGAGAAAACTTGATCTGAACTTTTAATTTATGACAACTAAAATTATTATTTAAATAAAAATTCATAAATGATTAATGTTAATGTATTTTGAACTTGTTGTTCTATTTTTTGAAATGTTCTAATTTACCTGATGATGATCCATTGATTGGATTGAAAACGTTTGTTTTTAAGAATAAATCTCTCAGCGAGTGATCAGGTGTTGATTAAGTTATTGTTTATTATTTTCTGCTGAGCACGCTTTAGGTTGTTTATATTAATGTTATCTTTTAAATTAGAATTATTCATGTTTTTTAGCACTTTTTTTTCATTTTTAGATTAGTTCATTAGCACCTGCCCCTAAATTGAGGATGAAAAGGGTAATTGTGAGGGGTTTAAAAATGTTAAAAAATTTTATTGATATTAGATTATTATAAATTATTCTTTCAAATTTGTAATAGTGTGCAACTAACACACTTTTAAAATTGCACAATGTTTTAAAATTCAAATATGATGATTGATATTATATTATTTGAGGACTGTACTACCAGTGACTACAACACTAGCATTTCTTCTTGCTTTTTCATATTGCATTTTACAATAGCTGTTTACATAAACAGTTATAATACTTTTTAAAATAAAAATTAAAAAGTTTTACTTAAAAATTGACTTTTAAAACTAACATTAAAACATAAAATTATATGCTCTCAGCAACTATCAGTAAAAACACACTAAGGGAAGAATAAAGAAAGGCAAAAGTAAACATCTGTGTTAGTTGTCTGGAATGCAGGGCCGTGGAGTCAGAGTCGGAGTTGTGGAGTTTTAGTCAGAGTCGTCAAAATATCCGCCGACTCTGACACCTTTTTACTTTCCAACTTTATATGTATATAAAACGGAAAAGTATTGGAATAGTGTCAAATTTGACCCTCCAAGATTTTTTGCAAATCTTCCGAACCCCAAAAAGTCAATAAAAGGGGAAAAATTCATGTGCATGTGTGTGTTGGTGTCTAATTTATTTCATTTCTTTATTTCTGTTCTGAAATATTAAACAATATCTCAGAATGGGTAAAGTTTAAGAAACGAAATGTGGCACTGTAGCTTGTGTATAAAGGGGCATTAATACTATTAAATTTTGGTTCTTAATTAAAAGTTGACAGGGTGAAAACATAAAAGGGGTCATGTGTCATATCTCTTAATGAATATTTTACTCATTATTAGCATTCAAAATTAAAAAAAAATAAAATAAAACTCGTCCCTACCCTCAAAGTAAGCTTTTTGTCTTTTCATAATAGTGCAGTGAAACCCATTAAAATGTTCTCGTTTAAGATGTTAGAATGTATATGGGGACATGATTTAGTTCAACCACTTTGACNAAGTAAGCTTTTTGTCTTTTCATAATAGTGCAGTGAAACCCATTAAAATGTTCTCGTTTAAGATGTTAGAATGTATATGGGGACATGATTTAGTTCAACCACTTTGACTTAAATAACTAACTCCTGTGTTAAACCATCCGACTCCGATTCTGACCACTCTAACCACAAAAATTATTAGGCTTCAAACAGAGTGAACAAAATCATGCCCCCCACACACTGTCTAACATCCACACATAGAAAAAACCTTGAATCTTTTGCATATCTCGAAATTTTGAGGTGTCCCGAGTCCAAAAATGTAAAAATTTGGGAGGGGTCATTTTTTGACCAAACGCTACACTTTTCCTCTGTTATATATAACAGCCAGAAAAGTAAAAATTATCAAATACATATTTATACATTGATTGTGTCATTACTTAGAGGAGTCTTTTAGCTTTGGAATAAAAAGTTTCTATGTTCTATCTTTATTAGAATTCTGTTTATTGAATCTTTTATTCTGAGGTCACATGATGACATCAGAATTTCTGGGTCTCTTTTGGTAACAAGTCCGCCTCTGGTCAGTCAGTAGATTTTTACGCGACTCCACAGCCCTACTGGAATGTTAAAATTGAATAGATTTACAGTGTAATCATAATATATGGTATGATTTTAAAATAATATAATCTTATAATTCAAAATAATAAATAAATCTTATTACACATATCTAACATGATTTTGAAAAAGTTTTATTCTGTAATTTGATATAAATAAAAAAAATTAGAATCATTAGAATGTAGGCTAGATATAAATTTGATTTTGAAGATATTTTTTTTTTAATTTGGAATTTAATTTCTAAAAACTAATTTAATTGATAGTTTAATAACATTTTATCATTGAAAATAGTTTGAAAACATTTTAACTATTTTTCTGTTTCATGAAGAATGTAATATGCAAGTAGAAATTATTTAAAATATTTGCAGATTTAATACTGTTTATAAATAAAAAAACATCTATTAAATAATTGATCTTATGCATAATTTTAGTTATGTATAAAAACTTTTTGAGTTTTGTTATTTATATTTATATATTATGATTGTATTTATTTTTTGTTATTAGCAGCAAACAATAAATGCATATATATCTATCTATCTTTCTTATTATATTAATTTATTTACTTGATTGTCTTCTCAATATTTTATTCTTTTTAGGTGGAAAGTAAAAATTATTCCTAAACGACACTTGGGAATTCAAAGACCACCTAAGGTGAGCCTTATCTATAATTATAATTAAAATAACGTACCAGTGAGTATGTTACCAAATATCTGCTGTGTACTCTTTGACCTACGTAGACCAGACTTCTATTGCATCTATGGTCCATGATAGGGATGGTGTACACCCCAGGAAGTTTTTCTTTGTTGAGGTTGTCTTTTCTGTTCTGCAAAATGTCAAACATTATAGCACATCTTCAGTATGTGGTGCGAATATTCTTTTTCTTAGCTATCCTGGTGTATAANACATATACACATATAGAAAAAACCTTGAATCTTTTGCATATCTCGAAATTTTGAGGTGTCCCGAGTCCAAAAATGTAAAAATTTGGGAGGGGTCATTTTTTGACCAAACGCTACACTTTTCCTCTGTTATATATAACAGCCAGAAAAGTAAAAATTATCAAATACATATTTATACATTGATTGTGTCATTACTTAGAGGAGTCTTTTAGCTTTGGAATAAAAAGTTTCTATGTTCTATCTTTATTAGAATTCTGTTTATTGAATCTTTTATTCTGAGGTCACATGATGACATCAGAATTTCTGGGTCTCTTTTGGTAACAAGTCCGCCTCTGGTCAGTCAGTAGATTTTTACGCGACTCCACAGCCCTACTGGAATGTTAAAATTGAATAGATTTACAGTGTAATCATAATATATGGTATGATTTTAAAATAATATAATCTTATAATTCAAAATAATAAATAAATCTTATTACACATATCTAACATGATTTTGAAAAAGTTTTATTCTGTAATTTGATATAAATAAAAAAAATTAGAATCATTAGAATGTAGGCTAGATATAAATTTGATTTTGAAGATATTTTTTTTTTAATTTGGAATTTAATTTCTAAAAACTAATTTAATTGATAGTTTAATAACATTTTATCATTGAAAATAGTTTGAAAACATTTTAACTATTTTTCTGTTTCATGAAGAATGTAATATGCAAGTAGAAATTATTTAAAATATTTGCAGATTTAATACTGTTTATAAATAAAAAAACATCTATTAAATAATTGATCTTATGCATAATTTTAGTTATGTATAAAAACTTTTTGAGTTTTGTTATTTATATTTATATATTATGATTGTATTTATTTTTTGTTATTAGCAGCAAACAATAAATGCATATATATCTATCTATCTTTCTTATTATATTAATTTATTTACTTGATTGTCTTCTCAATATTTTATTCTTTTTAGGTGGAAAGTAAAAATTATTCCTAAACGACACTTGGGAATTCAAAGACCACCTAAGGTGAGCCTTATCTATAATTATAATTAAAATAACGTACCAGTGAGTATGTTACCAAATATCTGCTGTGTACTCTTTGACCTACGTAGACCAGACTTCTATTGCATCTATGGTCCATGATAGGGATGGTGTACACCCCAGGGAGTTTTTCTTTGTTGAGGTTGTCTTTTCTGTTCTGCAAAATGTCAAACATTATAGCACATCATCAGTATGTGGTGCGAATATTCTTTTTCTTAGCTATCCTGGTGTATAGGGTTATATGTAACAGATGATAATAGGCGGAACCTTATCCGATACTTGGGTAGGGTATAATTCTTGGCAGTGGTGCCATCTGAGGATCAATTTGTGTGTGATTGTACTGTAACCTTGTTCCTTGGTTATATGCTCAATACATCTTAGCTCGGTCCAGAGAGCTATCTGTGATGATGAGTGCGTATGGGCCTTTCTAATTAAGGCATTAAAGGCTGCCAGCTTATAATGGGGAGGGTCACATGACCCTACTGGTATGTAGAGATGTTCCGACCCTGGTTTACAGTATACTTCTGTGTGGATTGTAGTTTGCTCGAACTTGATGTTGATGTCAAAGAAATGGGCCTCGGACTCATGAGCCTGGTCTATCTCGAGGGTCAATCCGTAGGGGTTGTCATTGAATGAACTGACAAATGCTGATATGTCTGGCTTTACCTTCCATAAGATGAGAATATTGTCGATATATCGTTTATGTAGTATGATGTTGGGTAAATGCTCCGGGATGATTCTATATTCCAATCAATTGACTACCAACTCACACAGGTCTCCTGCAATGGAGCTACCCATCGGGACACCCCTTCCTTGGGCGCAAGTACCACCTTTGAACTGGAACAAGGAATTATAACACAAGAGATGTGCCAATTCCAGTATTTGCTGGTGCATAGTGCTGTCATTTATGACATTTAAAAGCACATCTCTGATGGTGCAAAATATAGGTGGGAGTCTAACAGATGGGTAATGCTACAATATTTGACATTTTGCAGAATGAAAAAGACAATTCCAACAAAGAAAAACTCCCTGGGGTGTATACCATCCCTATCATAGACCATAGATGCAATAGAAGTCTAGTCTACGTAGGATCCACCAAGTACTCCCTAGAAGTGAGGATCAAAGAGCACACAGCAGATATTTGGCATTAGAGGACCACCACCACTATTGTCACCTACGCCTCTGACCCAGAAGTAGAACCAATGTTCAATCAAGCAAGGGTCGTCCACACTACTCAACATGTACACCATCTTAGATGGCTAGAAGCTATTTACATCTGCATGGCTACACTCAAGGATGGTAATTGCATTAACCATAAAGATGAAATCACTATCTAAGGCCTGGCAAGTGCTCTTAGACAAGAACTTAGGTTAAACTACTACAGATAATATGGTGCATGCCTGAGCGACATTATTGACATCCATGCGATTTAGTTTCAACTGGTGTTCCAATTTAATCTAATTTGAATCACATTTGTTCAGAAGTTATATGTTGTTATCTGAAGAAGAACCTGTGAGTGAAAACGTTTGTAACGGTTGTTTTAGTAAGAGGCACACTGGTAACAGGCTCACTGGTACATTGTTTTACTCCGGTGTAGTAATATTGTTATTTGTATAATTATAATCAATAATTTACTGAAATACTCATCTTTACCACAACACCAGAGAATAGTAATAAAATTATCTCTTTCTAACCTGCTACCGGTGCGTCTACTAACTCTTAACGATCCAAAACGAACCAAAACTAACATTTTCGAACCCTTATACCGGTTCTTCTTCAGGTTTTTTCGAATCTCTGATGGAAAATGCAGCTCGTAAAAACTTTAAATTCGAAATATGTAAGTTCGAATGCACGTTTTCCGTTTCCGTCGTCGTATGTCATGCGCAGTTGACTCCAAAACGGGCTATCATAAATTACCATTTATAAACGCTAGCCACGCTGTTGATAACGTAATCTCTTCTTTATAATTGATGCATTGATTATCCTTAAGGTTAGCTAAGTATATGCTGGCCGCCTCTAGCCATCTGATATGGTGTACGTGCCGTGCGGTGCGGATAATTCTTGCTTTCTTAAATTCGGGGTCTATATCTGGATCGGAGGCATATACTGCTAGGGCCGTCGTGTTCCTTTGTTTCTGAATATCAGCAGCGTGTTCTTTGAGTCTAACCTCTAAGGATCGCTTGGTGGAGCCCACATACAGAAGGTTTTTATCACATCTGCGATCTATAATCGGTATGCTGTAGACCCCTGACAGCTTATC
>NW_019384353.1:402977-427724 GCF_000671375.1 Centruroides sculpturatus | reverse complement strand
AACCCGAATTTAAGAAAGCAAGAATTATCCGCACCGCACGGCACGTACACCATATCAGATGGCTAGAGGCGGCCAGCATATACTTGGCTAACCTTAAGGATAATCAATGCATCAATTATAAAGAAGAGATTACGTTATCAACAGCGTGGCTAGCGTTTATGAATAGTAATTTATGATAGCCCGTTTGGAGTCGACTGCGCATGACATACAACGACGGAAACGGGAAACGTGCATTCGAACTTACATATTTCGAATTTAAAGTTTTTACGAGCTGCATTTTCCATCAGAGATTTGAAAAAACCTGAAGAAGAACCGGTATAAGGGTTCAAAAACGTTAGTTTTGGTTTGTTTTGGATCGTTAAGAGTTAGTAGACGCACCAGTAACAGGTTAGAAAGAGATAATTAAATTTACTGAAATAAATAGATGATAGAAGATTATCTCAGCATTTGAATCAGAAATCTGATTCAAGTGAATAAACTATTTCTTTTCTCTAATTTATGAGGAATATTTAAAGAAATCTTCATAAATTGATTTATTTTTCTTATAAAAATGTCAATATTGATTTTATCAAGCAAGTAAAGGATGTTAATAATAAAAAATTATTATGAAAACAAGAATAAAACAAAATTTATGAAACTTTTACATTAGATAGAAAAATTTATGTGAGCTGTTTTAGAAAATTACTGTAAAACTGTAAAACATTAGCTTGCTTTACTTAAGCTGCTTATGTTTGCAGTCTTCATGTGGAATTGATTTTATTTTTATTGTTAATTTTTAAATAATTTATTATTAATTTACTATAATAAGTTTAAAATTATCCTAAGATTAAAATTATAATGATAATTGTGGTTGAGAAGCTTTGCGGAAAGTTTTTCATTTTTTAGATATTACTCATAGTTTGAGTTGTTAAATATGAATAAATTTAATATTTATTGTTATATAAGACATGTTTATTGTCTGTTACAGTATTGTATTAACATTTAACTGTTATGCTATGCCATTATTAAGAGTGATGAATTATTCAAACTCTGAAATGTTTTTAAATATTTTTGGGCATAAGTAACGTTTGTCATAAATAGGAGACTGACTATATCTACTTAGATCAGAATATAGTATCTTATAATATAATCAAGATGGGTTAATAATACTCACACAGGTCTCCTGCAATGGAGCTACCCATCGNTTTTGCTCGGGCAATGCTGGGCTTACCTGCTAGTTATTTTATAATTGTTTTAAGTAATATTTTACTTTATTTAATCAATATCTATTTTTATATGTTGTATTTAAAAATACAAAAATATTTTAGAGTAAAAGTGACTAATTTCTAGTATTATTTCATAATAATAAATGTTTAGTTAGGAATAATAATCTTTTATATGTAAACAAGCAATTATTTTATTGTAACATTGTCACAATGCAGGGCTGCAATTTTTAATCATATTTTTAAATTTATTTAATTTAAAATATGTGCTTTCCACCTTCAAATTAGTAATGTCTTGCCCCTGTATATCATACTTTCCCTTTAGCAATCCAATCGTACCAGTCATCTAACTCCTTTCAGGGGAAATTTTTGAATTGAAATAATAATACTTCCAGTTTGCATCAGAAGTTTGCATATAATTAATCGGGGCCTCTTGCCCCTAAGGTTTCCATATCTGGTCTTGTCTTTCACCTAATACCGTTCTTGAGATTAAGAAGGACAGGCAACAGTAGGAATTTATAGGTCTACAATTCTTTCAAATTGAAGCCCAATAATCACTGCTGTTAAAAGTGATTATTTACATATAAAAGGTTATTATTATAAAACATATACTGTTTAGAAATATAATAAATATATAAAATAGCTCCAATTTAGTTTAATTTTTCTTTTGTTAATAGTCTGCATTTGTTTCATTCTTTGTCTTGTTTTAATTTCAGGAAATCTATATGAACAATTATGCATCTGTTGGAGTTGATGCACTTGTTGCATTGAATTTTCATAAGACAAGAGAATCCAAACTTTACTTTTATGGAAGTCGATTGTTGAATAAGGTTTGTACTTCTGTTTCTATTTATTATTCTTTAAACCAGTCTTTTCCAACTTATGTGTTGGGAAGATGTGAAAACATTCTAGGTTATTTTTTTAAATTTATCTTATGACATACCTAAATGTATATCACAAGATGAATTTAAAAAATTAAAACAATAATTTTTAAAATGAACTCTTGTTCTGTATTAACTATATTTTAGAATTTTGTGTTAGTCACTATTTTAGATAAGGAGGTAGAAATTGTGTTTTGTGTATTATTTCAACATGAATCTAGAGAATTCCAATGCAAATGCTCCTCTGATTGTACAATTGATTTTCTTGTAACTTCCTTCTATTTGTTTTAAAATTAATTTGTCAAATTTCTTAGCATTTCTAATCAGTTAAATTGTTCTTTTTAATGTTTTAACTACATTAAAAAGAACAATTAAACAATCTATTTTGTCATCTCAATAAGGACAGAGATTTCCTTTACTAGATGATTAGAAATAACTAGGTTATTTTTGTATATTAAATGTGAAGTAAGTTTGTGGTACTAATATTGAAAATTCTCATGGTTTTGAAGGAGTATTTTATTTATGAATTGCATCTTATGTTACTCTATAAGATGTCTGTCACAATTAAAATTATTTCCTATTTCTTGGAATACTAAAATAATAATAATAGTTCTATTGGTTACCATTTATCTAACCAGCTCAGAAAATAAATCAGTTTATTTTTATAAAAATTAAACAAAAAATATTTCTATATCACATCAAAAGTAGTGTTAATTTTATTCACAGATCATTCTGTTGATTGTCATAAGATATCAATTATTCTAGTGATTAAGTCAACTTTATGAACAAATCTATTAAACTTTAAAAAAATATTTGGTTTAAATTACATTTTGAAAAATTTCTACTTTAGATAGAAAGAATCTGAAAATCAGGTTTAAATCAATTAAGTAAATAATGAATTAATATCCTTAATAAAAATATTGGCACATTTATAGCAATCATCACCATGGTACAGTACCTTTGGTTAAAACATTTGTTGTAATGAAAAGGTCACAAGTTCCAGTCCAAAATGTGGAACTTATTAAGTAAAACAAAATTTTATTTATCAATAAACCAAATTTTTACAAAAATTAAATAAAGTACAGTGTATATTTTCATATTATACCAAAAGTAGTATACAATTCATTCCCATCTTTTAGTTCTACCTCTGACTGTAAAACTTCATTCACTCCAGCAAGTTTATTATTTACATATTGTCTTAAAAATTTTGTGGGAGACCATTCATGTATAGTATTTTTACAAGGTTTTTGACGTGTTCATTAAAATTGCATTACATGCTAAACAACAGTTTATCACATTACAGCATTTTCATTAATTTTTATCTAAAAGTAATGAAAATGACTGACTAATAAAAATTTAGACTAGTATTACTATGTAACAATTATTGAATTTTATACATATTATTTTAAATCAATTTGTTTTTCTGAATGTAAAAAATTTATTTCTTGTGAAATAATTTTCTTTGAAGATAGGAAGTTTGGTCTGGAATTCTTATTTGTATTTGTCAACTTTGAAAATTAAAATCAAACAAGTAAAACGACAAGGCCATTTTTGGGACGAGACTACGTCTCAGAAACTCAGGGCTCAACTGCACACCATTTTCTAAGGAAAAGAGAAAAATTAGCACTGACCAATGAGGAAAAGCCGACACTGGTACTTGGGGTCCTGGTGTAGATTACGGTGGGCTTCATTGCCACCATGGTTACGACTGGTTGTGTTGTCACGGGCCTGTTCTTGGCTATGGTAAATGGAATCACTTCAATGCTCACGGCAGGTCTCATTCTCATTCTCCGATCTTCTTTGGTATCGCTGGTTTTGAGCACAATCATTCAAACATTGCCAGCCTTGGCCATGGCCACAACCACGAGGTTGTCCACGAGGCATTTTTGGTGAAATTAATGGGTCAAAGAGATTGAATGAGGTGTCAGCAACACACAAGAAAATCGAAATGACGACAGCAAAAGAATACATGTGTAATGTGTGTCACATGTTTGTCAAAATTTGATTTTGCAACATTTGCATTTTGAACTTCCCAGTGGGCAACACATGTGCAAATCTCATACTAGTGCCTGTTTGTAGAAACAGAATTGTCATTTTCTATTTATTTTGACTTGGTTCTTGGTCCCCTGACAACTTACAAGTCTGGTTTTTTTTATGTGCACATGATTTGGGCACCAAATACCCTGTGCCACATTGCAACTCCTGACATGTACTCCTTCATACCTCTAAGATGTCCAGCTGTTGACAGCAGCGTGATTTTATAGACAAGACATAATCTTGTCAATAAATGATTTAAGTTAGAGTTTTTGACATATTTTTTTTATTATTTATTTTATTTGTGAAATATATTATATTTTTTAATAAATCATTATAATTTTTTTAGTTTTTATATATGAGTTATGGTACAAAAGATCTTTTGGAAAGAGAATGTAAAAATCTACATCAAAAGTTAGATTTGCAATTGGATGGCAAAAATGTGCAGTTACCAGAAGTGGAGGCAATAGTAGTATTAAATATTCCATCGTGGGGTGCCGGCATAAGACCTTGGACAATGGGTAAACAACAAAATGTTCCTGTTCAAAGGTAAATATATTTAAATAAAATTCACTTTAGAAGTTAATTTGTTTTTACATAGAATAACAAAGTTTGGTTATACTAAGCTGATCCAGAAAGTAAATACCATTTGTGCATATCTCCCGCGCATCTGACAACACAAAGGTCATGCATGCATAGTTACATCCTTCAACACCAGAACGTATTATCGTAGCCATTTTGTTTTGATTACGTTAACGTTTGAAATCACTGTTTGTTGGTAATCATGTTTAAAACAATCAATCAGCCCACCAGCTAAGAAATAAGAGTTGTTATCAAGTTTTTGAATGTGAGAAATGTTTGACCTTGTGAAATTTATCGTCACATAAATGAAACTTATGGAGAGAATGCAATGAATGAAGGTATGGTGCAAAAGTGGTTAGGATGTNCAAAAAATCAAACGGTTTAAAATATTAATACAATTAGGGAAATTATTATATGGAATTTTGGGACTTTGAGTATCTATCTGAACTGAGGGGACCGAGACGACTTCGACGATACCCTACTTTTGACCGGAGATGAAAAATAATAAAGTTATCATACTTTTTCTGGTGATCGCATGATATAATTGTGCAGTTAATGTTACCTATGGTGAGTAAAATGGCGGCTCGTCTCCGATTCCAGCAAACAGAAGAAAGGAAACAGTGAGGACGCACGTTCTGACCTAACCTAACCTATTATAATAAATTACCATAATTATTACCAACCAAATTATTAGAATAGGTTAGGTTAGGTTAGAACGTGTGTCCCCACTGTTTCCTTTCTTCTGTTTGCTGGAATCAGAGACGAGCCGCCATTTTACTCACCATAGATAATATTATCCAATTGTGCTTACTTACTAGTGCAGTCTAAAGATTGGTGACACTTTATTGAATTGAATTGAATTTCATAGCAATTGGTTTTTGCGACAAGCACACCTATTTGTGGTACATTTATTTGTGGCAAAGATCTTATTTTCACTTTACCGAGTGCCTAGTAGGTAATGTGTGGATTACCTAGATACTCTGCACATTATCTAGGTAATTTGAGAAATGGAACAATTTTCACAACTTTAACGGATCACCCTAGTTAATCTGCAGATTAGCTAGGTAATGTACACATGTAATGTGGCATTGTTTCTCGTGTGAGCGTTACCTTGCGCATCTAGCCAAACAACGGGCATATGAAAAAACTTAGTGTGCAGCCAGCACCTCTCAGTACCTCTGTTTGTAAAATCTCAGATAACTTCTGGTTGCTGCCAGTGTGCTTCCAGCAAACTGCAAGCATCTTTTTTGATGCTCGATACAACAGCAAACAAGATGGCAGACATCACGAGGCTTGTAAGAGCTCTGTTTTGCACTGACAATTTTGAATTTAATTTATTTGTTGATGAATAAACCCTGAATAAATTAATATTCGGTTAGTATATTAATAAAATATTTTAATATGCAAGTATATTTACATAAGGCATCACATATTTTTTTTAGTTATTAAAGTGTAATCTTAGGATTGATTTAATTATTTAAAACTTCTACGGAAATTTAAAAAATCTTTATCCCTATTTCTCTTTTCGAAATATTCATTTTTCGTTAAGCTGTTCTCATTAAATAAGTCCAAAAATAAATTTAACATAATGTGGAAGACCACATAGTTTGCCATTTTTATTGTTTTTCTCTCCCAAAATTTTCGGCAGTCAGCTTTTGTTCTCTAGAAAACGCCAGCAGTTGCGTCAGTTCAGGCAGCATTTCACTGGATTGATGCATAATTCCATTGCTTTCCTTTCCTTTTAGCTCCATCATGGAAAATGCCATGTTAAATGTTCATTTATTCTTTATGTTAGTCTTTTATATGAATTTTTTTATTGTTTTTAGTATTAACACTATATTCTCTATAAAATGTGTTTGAGTGTCTAGAACAAATTACAGTAGAGCGTCGATTTTCCGAATCAATTGGGGACTGGGGTTGTCCGGATAACTGATTTACATACGAAAAAATAGTTTAATGTATCCGATGTCGAAATTTTTCTCCGTTGCGTGTCGCTTCGCGTTGAATTTTTGTCGATGTTAAGCCTAACAAAGACTATTGTATCGTTAAAATTATTTTTTTATTTTGTACAAACAAAATAAATATATTGAAAAATATAAAAATAATAAAAAATTATACTTCGGATGTTAACTTAGTATCAAAAACATAAAATATTTGAGTAGCCCAAGACATAGCCAAAGATTGAAGTGCCACAGCACTGGCGAAAATTTAAATTTGCCGACTGAAATTCTTTCGGATGATTGACTTTCGGAAAATCTACGCTCTACTGTAATTGTATTATATTTACATTGATTCATATGGAAATAATTGCCTTGGTTTTCTTTGGTTTCAGATTTTGCCAATTATTTTCTTACGGATTATTGACGAAAACAGAGTTATCACTGTATTATTAAAAATAAAAGTATTTTGCAAAAATGGATTAAAAATACAACCATCTCTGATATTATTTCTTCCGTATTGTTAACAATAAACTCTATTTTTAAATCTGTTGGAAATTTATGCATTTTAATATTTTCATTTCTATAATTATTACAACAATATTGATGACATCTCAATTTTGTTTTTATTGATGTCATGTTTAGGCTACACATGGTTTAGAAATGATAGTAGTGTAACTTTTATTTCTAAACTAAGTGGGATGGCCACCAGATGTCAGCTATGTTGTTTTCATCTAACAATAGACACTATTTGTCAGCTATTTCAGAGAAGCATTTCAATCACCAATCCTTCTTATTGCAAGATGTGCTCAGTGATATACGAGGGGGGACCCAAAAGAAACCGGACTGAGAGCGCGCTGCCATTCGTAGACGTAGTAGAGAGTTGTCCCACTACATGGGGTTAGTAGAGACCTTCACGAAACAGCTGTGCAAACGGTGTCAGTTTGTAGGTTTACGTTTGAACGTAGTTTTGTGTTTCTCTTACTGTTATTTTGTTCCACCTGCAAAGTTCTGGGCGTTCTTCAACATCTCGAAATGATGAAAACATTGAAAAAATCCACCAAAAAAGTGTTAAGACGTCTGCGAAAGGATGTGCGAAGGAAACGCCCAGAACTTTGGCGATCAGGTGACTGGTTCCTTCATGACGACAACGCCCACCACACACACGGCATTATGAGTGACTCACTATTTGGCCTCTCGGGAATGGCCTGTCCTTCCCCACCTTCCATATTCACCAGACCTAGTTCTGTGCGACTTTTTTCTGTTTCTGAGAATGAAGAAAAATCTAAAAGGGAAGCATTTTGATGGTGTGGAGGCTGTAAAAACAGCTTCGCTAAGGGCACTGGACGATATCAAGGTTAAAGAGTTCCAGAGATGCTTCAAACAGTGGGGAAAAAGACTTGACAAGTACATTGCATCTAATGGAGAGTACTTTGAAGGTGACTGAAGGAATTTTGTAAAAAAGTTAATAAATAAAGTTTTTATACAAAAAAATCCGGTTATTTTTGGGTCCCCCATGTATATTTCTTAATGCAAAAAGCATTTGACCTGCTGAAATCTATTGTCAGCTTATTGAGGTGTATGGAAAAGATATTATCAATAAAGAAAATGTGCATAAGTAGCATTAACCATTTAAGGAAGGATTGAAAACTGATGTTGATGCACACATTCGGAAAATATATATGTTTCATAAGCATAATAAGATGTTTCTTACTGTTTCTTTATCTGTCTTTTATAAAATTGTCACTATTAATCTTCACTGCCAAAAGATTTGTGAAAGATGGGCTCCACAAATGCTTAAACTGGAATACAAGCAGAAACAAATGCCTTGTTTCAGTCATTTTTGGAGTACTATCAAAGAAAAGGGGATAAATTTTTGCATCAGTTAGTGACAGGAGATGAGACACAAGTCTCTCACTACATATCTGAAAGCAAGCAGCTATCTCTTGAATGACATTACACACATTACCTGACAAAATCAAAAAATTCAAGCAGACACCTTCTTCACACCTGAAAGTTATTGCAACAAATTTTTGTGACTTAAAAGATGTTCTTTCGGTTGATTTTCTGTTTTATTTTATACTTAAAGAAATCATTTTTATTCTTATAGATATGATGATGGAATTCTGGAAGTCATTGGAATTTACTCTTCATTTCATATTGCTCAGTTGCATATTGGTTTATCTGAACCAGTGAGACTTGGACAAGCAAAGGAAGTAAAAGTATGTATTTTTGTTTTTTTTTTTGTCTCATTATAGATGGAAATGCTTTTAAAATTAGGAGAAATAATTCAATATCAATTTAAAAATACACAAATAATCAAAAAAATAGTTGCATATTAGATTCCTGCTGCAATTACTTGTACAAAAAGAGGAAATTATTCTTAGTACTCTTTCTAAGCTATTGTTTAAGAGAAAAATTGAATATAAAATTTTAAGCTATCAGTTTGGTTTGACTTAAATAAAATAAGGTATCATGAATAGAACTGTATTTGCTTTTGCCTAATATTAATTTAATATACAGTACTTGAAAATGATAATATCAAATTCATTATTCTTATCCATATTAAGATGATAAAAGTATTTCTAAGTTGATCAAAAAAATTGAAATGAAGCTAAATATATTATGTAGAAAAATACAAAAGGTTAAGTAAATCAACTTTATAATTATATATAAATTCAATTAGAAAATTTGCAAATTATAGAAATCAAAACATGTTTGATTGAAAAATGATTTTGTACAGCATGACTACATGAGGAAGATACTTAATAGCTATAGCACCATGTGATCAACAGATATACCTGTTATTATTTTTGGCTGTTTTATTTATTTTTGGAGTGTAGCTACTGTTATATCTCTTAAACCTGAAATAAATTATGTTTTCTAAAACTGTAAGATAAGTGTTAATAAATTTTTGACTTTTTATTACACTGTATCAGAGGAGACCATTCCATTTACAATCATTTGTTGTGAGACTATAGAGAACACATTTAATTATATACTGCCACAGCCAACTTTTGAAGCTATCATTTTGTCAGTATTGAAAGTGGGTTTCCCAAGTAACTTTTCAAAAACAGCAAATAATCTAATTGTGGAACAGGGTGATACAAAATCAGACATCGCTATTCCACCTTTGGACATGTTTGAATTTTCTTTGGCCAGAAATCTTTATCATGCATATTTTGTAAAAAGTTTAAAACTATTATCTTAAGTCATTTTGTTATCACTTAAAAACAGAGATCAAAGGAATGTCATTCATTTGACAATAAAAAATTTTGAATGTTTAATATCCAATTTTTACTTAAAAGCATAAAGCTAAACATGCTAATAATATGTTTTAATATTAGCTGACATTAGATACTCATCAAAAGAAACATTAAATAAAAAGGTTGCCGACACCATACAGGTCGAAGAAACTACAGGTATTGGTAATGGCAAATATGTCATTTATGTCAACTAAATGTTTCTTTTCATCTGTGATTGTAAATATCCGTGAGCAATTTTTCCTTGTGAGGCATGTGACGGCAAGTCTGTCATCAGATGCACTTTCGTCCTGTGTTTCTACTCGGGCCATACTTGGGTAATGGTATTTTGAAGATCACTACCACCTAGAAAACTTATTAATGATGTAAATATAGTTCTTAATAATGATTAATTTTCAGAAACTGCAATGCTGATTCAAACCTACTGTAATGCAAACAAAATCCATTAGACTAACGATAGACATATTTCTTTACTGCTAGAGTGGAATTCTGCAAAACATTTTGACTGAGAATCTTACAAGCATACTCAAAAAAGTTAAACAAGCCTCCTGAAATTGATATACACTTTATGTGGTCCATGCAGTTGCACCAGTTTTGCTGACGTTCACACTGCAGATTTAATACATGGATACTATCTAGCAACAAACTTTCGGAAGTTTCCTGACAAGATACGTTGCAAAATTTAAATTGTCTGTAGGTGGAACTATCTGTACATGGAATAGTCTCCCCTATTTATCTAAATTAGTTGTTATATTAATAATTTCTGTGCTGTTCTTTAAAATCAAAAATTTTTGGGCATAAAAAAAATTTTTCTTTCATTTAAATAATATTGGCTGTTCAAATTGCACTTGTTGATGGAGTAAACTCTTTTTCTATACAAAGTATAGTTAGTGTGATAAGAGATTGCACTCGGTCAGTACTAACTGTCCTATTTTATGAGAGATAAGCTAACAGGATGGGTTGGTTTCATGGTAATTTTGTTACACATATGAGCATTTATGTTTTGAGTTTTATCAGTTATAATACATCGTTTTTCCTCAGAAAGAACATTTGTGTAAACTAAAGTGAACCTTCTGTAGCTAGGTGATAATTGGGAAAGTAGGGGATGACTGGAGAGGTGACTTATGGATTTAACAGTCAGTCACATATTTTTTTTTTTGATGGAGACTGTTTTCTAGAGATTCTTGGGATTTTAGGTTTGAGTTCCAAGCAAGTTAAAAAAAAAACCAGTAGAGAAAAGTTTTGATATAGAGACCCCATTCCATCACTCTAAAATAGACACAGTTAGTATTGATCAAGGGCAATTCCTCATTGTACCAATTATACTAATCAGCATGGTTCAAGTGCATCACTTGTAATGGAGAGTATCATTCAACCCAATTCTAGAATCCTCTGAAAAAATTTAGGCATGACTATTGTACCCACTTCCACTTTGTCTGTATCATCAAATTGTTGTCCCCAAAGATTGACTTCCACCTGTTTGGTCCAATGAACGACAGAGGGCACCAGATCTGGCACCCTCTGATTTCAACATGTTCAGTCCAGTGAAGGAAATCTTTGGGGACAACAGTTTGATGATACACACAAAGTGAAAGTGGGTGTGAAAAAGTGGTTATGACAGTGCACACCTTAATTTTTTCAGAGAGGATTCTAGAGTTGGGTTCAATGATGGTTCAAATGCATTACTTTTTAATGGAGATTGCATTGAGTAGTAACTTTGCATAGAGAGAGAGTTACTTTACAAACAAGCACTATTTGAATTTTGAACTATGTCAGTAAATAAAAAAAGTTATGTTCAGTTTTGCATTATTTTTGGTAGAGCTCTTGCATAGTAATCTGTTTTTTTATATCATAATTCACTATTTAAAAAATTTGTAAATGTGTTAGCATCATAAAATGATACAAAAGAAGTATAATTTACACTATTCTATATTTTGAAAAATATTTTGGTTTCATTTCATTGTGATATATTGCATTTCAAAGAAAATCTGATAATATTACATAGAGAATCTGTATTAATTATAAAGCATAAAAGTTAAAGTTTTGAATGTGAAATTAAAAAGTTATTTTTTAAAAATCATCTTTTCATTGTTTAATTTTGTAGATTAATTTACATGAAAGATTACCGGTGCAGGTGGATGGAGAGCCGTGGGAACAATTTCCTTCATCTATAATCATCACACACTTGAAACAGGTCACTATGCTCTATAATTATTCACAGGAATAAAATTCAGACATTAAATTTGTGTGTAAAATCATTACAAGTGCATGCCAAGTTGTTATTATTAATCAAAATCATTATTAAATATATTTTAAATCATTAAATAAGAAAATGTTAAAGTTAATAGAGTTTATATCAATATACACGTCAATATACATTTATGATTTTAAATTACTTGTTTAATAATATATATATTGAATATAATTTATTGTAATGTTTTTTATATATTTAATTTTATTTAATTATTATTAATATATTTGTTTTTTTAATATATTTTATTGTATTGATATTCATGTATAAAATAATTGTTTTTAAAAAAACTAAGTTTTCATTTTGAATCTAATACAACTAACACACTTCATAGTCTGTACTTAACCCATTGAATCCTATTATACAATACACATTTAAATATTCTTTAATTAATTATTTTTTACACAAATTATAAATGTATCAGTGTTTTTTCTATAAACCAGTTAAAAGCCTAACATTGTACATGACATTTTTATTATCAAAATTTCCATTATTTTAGATAATTAGCTTTTTGGTTAACAGCTCGAAGCAGTATTTTTCAAAGTAGCAACGTTTTATCCAGTTTGTCGGGACCAATATCATATTTTTGGATTCGGACATTGGAATACCCACGTAACAGTATCTTTTTATTTAGATAAGTATGCACCACAATTGTGTAATGTTTCCTTTGAAAACACAGCATTACTAAAATCATACTTTCTTTCCTCAAAACACAGGACTGATAGTTGATGGCTTATGGCACTGGTCCAAGGATTACCATCTCTAGTCAAACTAAGTCAACAAACTTAGAGTATAACTAGAGCTACTTTACAAACAAGCACTGTTTAAACTACTAACAAAACTAGAGCATAAACTATTTCAGTTGAAGTTGCTTTAATTTTGGAAAGTGTTTTTATTAGAAATTTCTGCTGTTTAATATTGTAGGTGAAGCATTATTAACTGTTTCCTCCATTTTTTGCTATGATTGATATAATCCTTCCAAGACAATGAAATAAAGTAATTTGCAGTACTTGAATAAGGAATCTGTTTACAATATACTAGTACTCAAGCTAAATTATTCTCAGCCCTCCAGAAGTTTGAATTTTGATTTTATGATGTTTAAAATTTGAGTGTATGAATTAAATTTTTAACAGATTTAAAGTAAACTGTTTGAATACTTTTAATATATATATATATTACAATAATTACTCATGTAACATAATTATTCCAGAATTTTCAATAAAGATACAACAAACACAAAAAATTAAATCATAAATTTTAAGAGCTGATTAGAAATTATTAAACTTTTACAAGGTCATTTTATAATTTCTGGTATTTAATGTAGAATAAATAGGAAGTTTGATAAGTTTTATTTCTCTCGATGACAATATATTTGGATTCAATAAAATGATTTTTCTAATAAAAACACTTCAAAATGAAATAAAAATAAATCACAAAGTGATTATTGATATGAACTATTACTACTATTTACTAAAACAAAATTAATTTTACTATTTCTAATATGCAAAATTAAACAGGACCTCAAAAGATGTACTGATAATAGTAGCAAGTCATAATGGAAATTATTAGTAGAGTTTTTTCAGAATAAGGTTTACTCGACTTTCAATATGCACGGTAGATTGATTTACACAAAGTTTTTGTGGAACCAAAGGTTCCATATTTCCTATATAAATGTTATTGTCCATTTGCATAATTTCAATTTTACATTGTTTTTGTGTAAATCAAAGATTAGACATATTTACTTGGGTTTAATATTTTTTAAGTAAAGATTGCAGGGAAATTTTTTATGCTGTCAACTGATTTAAATGACAAAGTCACTTTAAGTGATACACAATGCAGTTCTTGAGATGCATCATCATTCCATAACATTATTAGTGATTAAATTTTAACTACAAATAGAAATAATTAAAAAAAATATTGGCCATTCAGTAGTGACAGTCGTGTCATGATGTTTTGCAGTTACACCTTGGAAAAGGGATTATATTCTTTGTTAACAAGTGAAACCGATGCTATTATCAAGTGTTGCCAGTGAAGAACGATTAACTTATTCGATCCTAGGATTAAGTTTAAATGTAAAAATTAGATTATGCATATTTTGTTTTTGAACAACATGATGAGTTATTGACAGTGGAGTTTCTGGGACTATTTTATAACAAGAATTTGCTACACTTTGAACTATTGGTGTGACAAGCAAAGCTGGAGGAGTTTGGTGACACTGAGCCAAAGTTCTGCTTTCACTTTAATACCCCATATAAATGCAATATAAAACCATGTTATACGGTATTAGACACTTGACTCTAACATTTGACATATCACTACTGGCTGACACAAAATACCACTAGAAACAACTGACAAAAAGTGAATCAAAATGAAGAACTATTGACATGGTATTACAGTTTAGTTCTTAAAAGTTATCATTGTTTATTTAATTTTATTTTTTATGTTTTCAAAACATTTTTTATGTCAAATCAGTTTAAAAGTAGTAAAATTTCTGAAAATTTTCTCCTGCTTTCAAAAGCAGAATGGTTAATTTTATGCAATATTTTGATGATATTTAAAATTGTTCAACAAATAAATACAATAAAATAAGCATTTATTAAGAATTACTGAAAAATATTTTACAACAGAACTTGCATTGTTTTTAAATTAAAACACACCTGTTACAACGATCTATTAACCGGTACTCGAAGTTACCAGTCTTGGATCTATCATCTCCGACCAATTAACAAAATCCTAGAAAATAAAAAATTTAAAATTAATAATTGCATAAAGTTCATCAATTATTATTTTATACAATTTCCTGGATATAAAAAATGATGTTTAATCTGTCTGTTCAAAATTCCACCATATACATGTATTCCCATTTAGTAAAAACTTGTACTTATGGAGTCATTATTAACCAGAATTTCAGTATAAGTTTCCGAAACCATTTGTGTCAAATGGCCAATTTTTTTTGAGAATGATGAATTTGTACTACACAAGGTCAGTTTCTCTCTGTGACAACTACCCTCATCACTCCAACTAACTGCATAAATATTCGGGACGTAAATCTCGCCACATCTATCAGAGCAATGGAGTGGCAGGCTTCTGACTTTGTCAAACCTCTCGCACTAACTTATTAAAGCAGAGTCCCATACGATGTGGGGGATAATCCCACATTATTGAGATGTGCATTGTCGGACAATTTTATGCATGTTTAAACCTACGCCTAGAAGTTGAAGAAGAAAACATACAAAATTCTAATTTTGTCATCCTTAGGTATAAATACTAGTCGTAATTTTTTTGCTGTGTTATACAAAAGTTTGTCGTACGATAAATTGTCTCCAAGATTTCAAAATAGGTACCGTGACAAAGTTGCATACAGTAGAGTCCTGCTAATCCAAACATGATTCAGTCGGTGGAGAGGAAATTTTTTAGCTTGCAAAATATTTTTTTTTTGTACTTTCCAGTTGAATTTAAATGGTATTAATGGTACAAAAAGATTTAGAATTCCACAACAACAAAAAAATTGTATTTTATTGTAGTACTGTATTAATACTATACAAAATTAATAAATCAATGTTTGACTTGGCCTATTAAAACAGCATATCTATACAGTACTTACACACAAAAACAGAAACAAAAGTCATTGATGATATTGGATTTATATAAACCCGACCTATTTTACTGCTTGCTTCTGCATTATTTCAATTATTCGGCTAATCTGAACAGGGCTCAGTCCCAATTAGTTTGGACTCTTCTGTATTTGAAATCTGCTATAATTTTAAATTTTTAATAAAAACAGATTATTTCACGAGTCAACTAACTGTGTATACAGGGTAGCCTAAAAATAATAAAAACACATTCTAAACTCAGGTTATCTTTCAAAGTTTCTGGAAGTGGTTAAACACTTATTCATAGAATATCATCATCATAAACAGAAATATCAATAATATACACTGCAAGTCTGCTGTAGCTGCTATATTGCTTAGTATATATCATAACTCCACAGGCACATCAACAGTTTGCATCATCCAGGCACCATTACGGCAAAATTGTCTACATTGTGACTACACATGCATAAAATCACAAGTTGTTACATTAATTTTCTTAGCCATAAAGAAGAAAAAAAAGAGAAAAAAACTTGTGAAAGAGAGTTTTATTTTGACCTATACAGAGACAATTCAAGTAAAACTATTTGCAACCGAAACGAGCTACGGAGATAATTCAATCTTAACAACACTGCAGTTGAAAGTAGTAACTTATATCATTGTGTTTAACATTATAAATAGCCAATTATAATTATTGGAGACAGCCTGTGAGAGTCAAATGAAAGGACCTGACACGTCTAACGTAATGAGTCTGAAATATGTAATGTACACAAGTACATTTGGTAATTGGTTTATACAAGTGTAGTCTCAAAACTTTTTGAAACAACTTAACTATGACAGTCTAATGAAACTAGTATATAATATTATCAGTAAGTTTATTGATACCATGTCTCTAGTTTAATAAAATATATTAAAAATTTCATTACTGTTTTCTGCTGTTTACTTGAAGCTTGTTCATCTGTCTGAACTATTACTACTATTTACTAAAACAAAATTAATTTTACTATTTCTAATATGCAAAATTAAACAGGACCTCAAAAGATGTACTGGTAATAGTAGAAAGTCTAAAACTGGTGCCAGAGAAGCATCAACCCAATTCTAGAATCCTCTGAAAAAATTTAGGCATGACTGTTGTACCCACTTCCACTTTGTCTGTATCATCAAATTGTTGTCCCCAAAGATTGACTTCCACCTGTTTGGTCCAATGAAGGACAGAGGGCACCAGATCTGGCACCCTCTGATTTCAACATGTTCAGTCCAGTGAAGGAAATCTTTGGGGACAACAGTTTGATGGAATAGACAAGGGGAAAGGCTGTGAAAAAGTGGGTACAACAGTGTACACCTAACTTTTTCAAAGAAAATTCCAGAATTGGGTTCAACAATGGCACAAATGCATCACTTGTAATGGAGACTATCATTCAACCCAATTCTAGAATCCTCTGAAAAAATTTAGGCATGACTATTGTACCCACTTCCACTTTGTCTGTATCATCAAATTGTTGTCCCCAAAGATTGACTTCCACCTGTTTGGTCCAATGAACGACAGAGGGCACCAGATCTGGCACCCTCTGATTTCAACATGTTCAGTCCAGTGAAGGAAATCTTTGGGGACAACAGTTTGATGGAATAGACAAGGGGAAAGGCTGTGAAAAAGTGGGTACAACAGTGTACACCTAACTTTTTCAAAGAAAATTCCAGAATTGGGTTCAACAATGGCACAAATGCATCACTTGTAATGGAGACTATCATTCAACCCAATTCTAGAATCCTCTGAAAAAATTTAGGCATGACTATTGTACCCACTTCCACTTTGTCTGTATCATCAAATTGTTGTCCCCAAAGATTGACTTCCACCTGTTTGGTCCAATGAACGACAGAGGGCACCAGATCTGGCACCCTCTGATTTCAACATGTTCAGTCCAGTGAAGGAAATCTTTGGGGACAACAGTTTGATGATACACACAAAGTGAAAGTGGGTGTGAAAAAGTGGTTATGACAGTGTACACCTTAATTTTTTCAGAGAGGATTCTAGAGTTGGGTTCAATGATGGTTCAAATGCATTACTTTTTAATGGAGATTGCATTGAGTAGTAACTTTGCATAGAGAGAGAGTTACTTTACAAACAAGCACTATTTGAATTTTGAACTATGTCAGTAAATAAAAAAAGTTATGTTCAGTTTTGCATTATTTTTGGTAGAGCTCTTGCATAGTAATCTGTTTTTTTATATCATAATTCACTATTTAAAAAATTTGTAAATGTGTTAGCATCATAAAATGATACAAAAGAAGTATAATTTACACTATTCTATATTTTGAAAAATATTTTGGTTTCATTTCATTGTGATATATTGCATTTCAAAGAAAATCTGATAATATTACATAGAGAATCTGTATTAATTATAAAGCATAAAAGTTAAAGTTTTGAATGTGAAATTAAAAAGTTATTTTTTAAAAATCATCTTTTCATTGTTTAATTTTGTAGATTAATTTACATGAAAGATTACCGGTGCAGGTGGATGGAGAGCCGTGGGAACAATTTCCTTCATCTATAATCATCACACACTTGAAACAGGTCACTATGCTCTATAATTATTCACAGGAATAAAATTCAGACATTAAATTTTTGTTTGTTTTTAAATTGCTCTTTAATTTCCTATTTATCTTTTTTTTTGTTTAATCTTTCCGCCCTGTGGGCACTAAGAGGGCCTCTTATAGCAGGCCCATTATGGGTTCGGCCAGGCCCACAATGGGGTGACCGGGTGGTGAGGGACGGGATCCGACATATCCGAACGGACCACCCCCGAAAAATTACTGGGGATTCTGTGACCCGTCTGAATTCGATCCTGGGTCCCCCAGAGCAGTGGGTGGCCACCTTGGCCGCTCGGCCATCAGGCCATCCGTAATTAATTATTAACACAATAAATTATTAACACTAATCGGCCGATTAATCGGTATCGGCCGATAATGCGTGACCGATTAATCGGTAATCGGTCATTTCGCATATCGATGCATCCTTAATACAGGTATTTCTCGACTCTTGAACAATTGTAAACTCTCTCTCGCAATTGCTAGGTAGATAGGTTAAGTTGATATATCATACCAAGAAAGCAAATTATTTTTATCATCAAAAATACTTTTTTTAATAAAGGCTATCTTATTTAAATTGTTATAGGAATTTCAAAAGAATAAAGAATTTAAAATTAACAAACAAAAACCTTATCAAATTATCATCTATAGTATACTGCATTAAGTTATATATTAATGTAAGAAAATTTCTTAGTGAATCAGATAAATAGTAAAGAGGGAAAAGGTAGAATTAAGATTCTGTATTTGAAGTTTTTAAGATCGAAAATATTTGATATTTTTGGAAAATATAACTGGATCATAATCAGCTGAGATTCCATCAAGTTATTAAATATAATTGTATATTTAACAACAGTTAAACAAAGAGTTTTCTTTGAGAGGAAAATTTAACATTACACAACAAGTTCTTTCCATACTTATTCCATGTACCAATTTTGGCATTAGAAATTCTTTATAAAATTCTCTTCAGATTTAGCATATCTGCTTTTACATTCTAGCTTTAATATTATTATTAAAGCTAGACTGTAAAATTGTTATATATTTCTATATTTTGTTCATTAATTAATACAATTTAATCAGTGAACAAGAAAGTAAAAGAACTGAAATTGCATACAGAAGCAAGCTCTTCAAAAATATTAACCTGATAGAAAACTATCTGTAATAGAAATTTACATGAAGTATAAAATTTGGAATTAACGCTAAGAGAAATAATTTAAAATTTAAATATTACTTGGAATAGTTGGCTAATTAAAATGTTAAATCAGAAAAATTGCAGCTGTCCTGCATATCAGTTAATTTAATGATAAATACCCAAATATAAAAATTTGGGTGATTTAATAGCTTTTAAAATGATTTTTTTTTAATATTGTAATTTTTTAGGCTGGTGAAATAATGAAAAAGCATTTCCTCTAAGTAAAAAAATCAAAAATATATATTCTATATTAGAACAATTAATGCTGAATTCATGGGAAAAAATATTTTTCTATGAATTCGGTATTAATTATCCTACTTCCTATCTACACTGTTTTTCTTCTTCTTTGACAGGAAAAAGCAAATTTATGAATGAATGAAATCTAAAAATAAAATAATTTAATATGCCATGAATGAAACCTTTCATAATTTAAATTTAAATCTAAAAAATTCCTAAATATCTGGCAACCAATAATCAAGCAAGTTGTTTCTGGAAGTGACGAAAAAACAGATAAATATTGCATCACTAAGTACAGTAGAGTCCCGTACAACGCGGGGGATTTGTTATGCATTACAGGAAATTGCGTTATCAAAATTTGCATTATCACATGATTTGTGAAAGTTTAAACATTAAAGTTTAACCTTATAAGTTGAAAAAAAAATTTGTATACCTCTGATCGACAAAATTTGAGGGTGTTGTTTGCTTTATTTATGCATTATACGGGACTCTACTGTAGTTTTGACCGTATGATTTTTATTATATTCATTAACATTATTAACTTTAAAAATATACGTACGAGTTACATTTGGAGTAAACATTTCTATTACAAAATTATCCGTCCCTTGATTATGTTGTAATATTTTTCCTTCCTAATAACAAACAAGTATAGAAAATTATATTTTATATTTCAGATATGTGAATTAAGATAAATTTTATAAAACAAATTTATATAAATTAAAAATAAACAAAAATATCTACTTTATAACTTGATATTTCTGGACAATACGATGAAGACAGTTCTAAAACCTAAAAATTAATTTAAAGTAATTAAATAATCAAGTTAAATATGGTATTATACTTATTTAAACTAATTTTAATTTAAAATTAATATAAATCAAAGATCAACATTTTTTTTTTCTGATCGACTTAAAGTATTAAATAGGATGTTAGATTATCAATATCTAAATAAACCAAATATTTAACCGTCTTTTGCAAATTACAGAAAATCTGTGTGACTTACATTAATCATTTATTAGCTGTTACATTAAGATAAAAAATTTTTACTTTTATTTTAATTTTTTGCTTTTACTGTTAATATTTATATTTGTTTACTCAAGTTGTTTATATGAAATTTGTTATACAAACGCTCAGCATAATATCTCTACATATGCTGTGTTTACTGTAATTTAATAAATATAATAATAATAAAGAATAAAATTTTTGTACTAATTTATGCATTATTTTTATCTATTTTATTTATCATATACTCCTTACAGAAAATCTCCCCTAGGAGGAGGGGGTTAATAGAGCTAATGGATTTTACAATAAAGTTATATTTTTTTCCAAATTGTTTCATCTGTATTAGAAAACAATTCATCTATCTTGTCAACCAAGAAATTACAAACAGTGATACAATCATCAGTTGGATAAGATACAAATTTTTCACAATTTATAAATAATGATTCAAAGCTGCATTGCCCCGTGTATAATAAAGACACTTATCTGAAGAATTTACATTTACATTGAAATTTGTCCACATTAAGTGAAACTTATTTAAATGCACCTAAACAATCATTTTCTTTACAACATAAGGTAATTGATGATGATAAACAAAAAACCCCTGACAGTTGTCCAATATTTCTGTGTATCAGGTGAAATTTTGCATTGGCTATCTTTTCCTTCTCCTCTCCAGCAAAAAAATTGTAAAATCTAATATAATTGTGTTGCTATAATATTTTATGGTCTCTGAAGATGAATCAATTAAAGTTAAGGAAAAGCCAATTCGGTATACCAACTATTTTTTGGAAATCTGTTCTTTGACAGTCATTTTAAAACTAAATATGCTGCAAACTCGAGATGAAGGGTCAGAAACAATATTTGACAGAAATTTAAGTATAAGTTTGATAAAACATTTACAAGGAAATTCCAAACCCAATTCAGATCTGATAGTGTACATCAATGTCTATCTCTCAAGACAAAAAAAGGCAACAAAAGAATGAGAATTCAATCAAATCAAACTTGTCAAAACAAAAAGGTCCTCATAAAGATAAACACTATGACCAACCAACATAAATAGAGAAGCAGCTATTCTTTTAAAAAGTGGCATGTGGCTATTTCTCATCTTTCTTAAAATATCAATCATTACTTTTGCCTTAGAGAAAGCTTTACAGTTTACAAAAAAAAACATAAATGACAAAAGGACCTGATACTGATAAATGAATACCCAGGTATACCACTTTGTTTACAATGTTAATCTCTTTACTGTTTATAAAAAATTGTATCTGATTTTGCTTAGCCACCCTCTCTGTCCCTGATGACTTAAGGAAGTTAATCCTTAAACCCAAAGAAAATAAGTATTGATATACTATATCTAACTTCCTTGAAAGTAGACCAGTGTAGTCTACAACAAAACTGTATCATCTGTAAACTAAAGCAGTTGTACAGTACATCAAAACCACTCAAAGTAATGGCTTAATCTCTTAAATCATCAAAAGCCTGCATCATGTTGTTTATATAAGTGAGAATCCAGGATTGTTGTTTTTTATATAAAATGTTATTTGTATCTGTATTAATATTTGTAAAAAAGTTAAACAAACCAAAAGATTGCAAATTTCAACAAGGAAGTTCATGAGATCTTATCTTTGACTTTGTTTCCATCTAAAACAAGACATCTTCCTTTGAATGCAACTCATGTTACTCCAAGGAAGTGTGGTTATATTGTTGAATTGGACAATTGATAGGAACCACATTGAGATGATTAAATTTGGTTAGACATCGATGTATCTGATGAAAGGACAGGTAAATTGCACTTTAAACCTATTGTCCAGTGTCGGTAATATAAACTTTATGAACATTTTTGGGCTCTTCCTGAGTTCTGCTTCAGGTAAAGCCTGAAAACGTTCATGAAGTTTTTTATATTACTGACACTGGTTTAATTAATTAATTAAAGTGCAATTTATTTGTCATTTGGTGTAAGTGCTCTTTTTTGAAAGGAAAGATATAAAAGAAGAGGCAACATTTAAACTGTCACTGCTGCCTTGATTAAAACCTCATAAAAGTCTCTCTCAGAGCCACCTCAACATTCCACAGAATTATATTTGAGTTTACCCTCCAAGAACTTTCCATTGTACAGATGAGATTAAGTCAACTTTTGATCTAAGACATAGATACTACAATTCAAGTGTCAAGTCAGACGATCAATATAAATTTTTACCTTGCCAGGTGCAAGTATTTATGAATTAATTGTGAACTCTTTGTACATAGAGATGAATGTATATTGATAGATTTGTTAGTTATTTGTTTATGTTTGTTATTGTATTCTTAGCTTAAATAAATGTTTTTTATTATTAAACTCACAATTTGAATGGGTGGTTTGTCTCTCTAATTCTGCTTACCCAAGTCCTGTATGAGACTGCTTGCACTCGAAAAATATTTCCTATGGGCCAGAATTCACAGACAGTGTCATAACATCCTCACCTTGATAAATCTAGACTATTTCACCTGTCACCCATAACAAACAAACAATAAAAGACTAAGGGTATCACTTTGTGGGAGACCCTTTTCTAATGTAAAACCAGCGCTTTTTGTCATAGAACGCAATGGAACGGTGTTTCACCACCTTTTTTCGATATATTTTAAAACTTTTAAGAGAATTTTTGAAAATTTGATGTTTGATCCACATTGAATCACTCTGTTGAGCATAGAAGATTGGCAATAAAATTATTAAGATGGTCCTTCTCGTGTGCCGAATCTTGTGTACGATGCATATAATATATTTTTAGTAATGAGATGAGCGTTCCACCACCTTTTTTTTCCCAGAAAAAGCACTATGTAAAACTATTTGTGGTTCCTAAACTTGTAACTATCCAGGCTTCTAGTCTTGTAAATAAACTTTGAATGACTTTAATGAATTTGTCAGAGATTGCCGATGCTTTTAATTTTGTGAATAAAACTGATAGAAAAAAACACTATCAAATGTCTTTTTATAAATAATAAAGGTGGCCAATAAATGTTGCCTTTTCCAACATAACTATTTACAAATTAATGAGTGGAAGATCGATATATTGCATAGAACAGGGGTCAGCAACCTTTCAGTGTTGTTGTGCCGAACCTAAGCAGAATCTACTCTATTTTGGTTTTGTCTATTCTACTGAATCATTTGTGATACTCCGAATTTTAACAAAAATCAATCGTCACTGTCGTCATACTTGCTCAACAATTGTTGTCCTCAGCTACCCAAGAAAATATCCCTTTACATTTTCTCAATGGCAAAAGTGATGCATTCCCGTGATCTGCTGACCTCTTAGCCAGGTGATGTCGCACTGATATCAGATTTGATGGCTGAAAAGTCAGTTGTCGCCAGTCACTCTTAGATTAAAGTCATCAAAATTTTTCCCATGTCAGTGCAAATTTCTGTGCTCAATCAGTACTCTGTTGGATTTTCACGTTACTTTCCACTGTGCCTAGAAGAATTTTCTTGATTCAGACCAGTCCAACAATCCAAATCCTCATCCTCAAGATCCTAATCTCAACCTCAATTCGATAATCTAAAATCAAGAATCATTACCATCAATACAGGTTAAGGATGCACCGATTAATCAGTAAGTAATCGATAATCGGCCATTTTCCCGATTAATCGGTATTGGCCATTTTCCCTGATTAATCGGTTTTAATAATCGGCCAATTTTGTATTTTAATATTTTTGTTAGAATGTCACGTAAAAGGCTAATAATAAAAAATATTAAATTTCTGTTATATATTTATTATTTATTACATGACAATCTAAATATTAAAAAAAATTTAACTTAAATTATTTCTTTTATTAATACATATCATAAGGTATAATGTAACCCATTCAAAACTATCTGTTTTATTTAAAGTTTAAACTTTAAATATATAAAACAAATAAAAATTTAATATTCAAACTTTAAAACCCTTAAACTGTAATACAAAAACATGACAATTAACCATTTTCAAAGCTCTTAAATGTTACCTCCAACTCTGAAAATTCTT
>NW_019384353.1:391666-398595 GCF_000671375.1 Centruroides sculpturatus | reverse complement strand
TTCGGATAACCGATTATGTACGAAAAAATATATTAACCTATCCCATGTTGAAATTTTTCTCCATTGCGTGTCACTTTGCGTTGAATTTTCATCGATGTTAAGCCTAACGTAAACTTTTTAAAATAATAATCGTGACTATTGTATCATTAAAAATTATTTCTTTATTTTGTACAAACAAAATAAATATAATAAAAAATTATACTTCAGAAGTTAATTTAGTATCAAAAACGTAAAATATTTGAGTAGCCCAAGACATAGCCAAAGATTGCAGTGCCACAGCACTGGCGAAAATTTAAATTTGCTGATTGGAATTCTTTCAGATAATTGACGCTCTACTGTATTTGAAATGTTTTATCTACAGACAGAAATGTCTCAACATACCGTACATGAAAACTATACAAGTTATATCGAGAAGGATCCCAAATAGTCACCAGAAGTTTGTCTGAAAGTCTTTGTTTTCTCAGTTAAACAGAACATTTTTCATGAAAATGAAAATTAATCTCTTTTATGCACTGTCTCTAAGATAAAGCTGATTGCATCAAAACTGCATATTAACTAAAATATCAGTCTCAAGCTAAATTTTTGCACTAATTTTTTTATGAAGTAAATTATTATTATTATTATTATTTACTTCATACTGTATTATTTATAGTTCAGTGTTATTGAAGCAAGAAATATTAGCAAATAATGATTAAAACAATTAACATCTAAAATATTGGTTATGACTGATAACATGAACAGATGGCTTAAAAATGCCTATTTATCTGAATATAATGATGACAATGCTTACTGTAATCAGAATTCAGTTAAAGTTTTATTTTAACTTGTTTTGGGACTTGTAAACATTAAATGACTGACAAAAATGTTTTTGATTACAATAAGCAGACTCTACTAGAGTATATATTTCTCATTTCACATTATTCTCATTTTATTTTTGCTATTAATGAGGTAAATACAGATACTATTATTTTATATTAACACAAATATTAACTAATTAAAATTACACAATAAATATTTTTCACCAAGAAAGCAAATTATTTTTATCATCAAAAATACTTTTATTAATAAAGACTATCTTATTTAAATTGTTATAGGAATTTCAAAAGAATAAAGAATTTAAAATTAACAAACAAAAACCTTATCAAATTATCATCTATAGTATACTGCATTAAGTTATATATTAATGTAAGAAAATTTCTTAGTGAATCAGATAAATAGTAAAGAGGGAAAAGGTAGAATTAAGATTCTGTATTTGAAGTTTTTAAGATCAAAAATATTTGATATTTTTGGAAAATATAACTGGATCATAATCAGCTGAGATTCCATCAAGTTATTAAATATAATTGTATATTTAACAACAGTTAAACAAAGAGTTTTCTTTGAGAGGAAAATTTAACATTACACAACAAGTTCTTTCCATACTTATTCCATGTACCAATTTTGGCATTAGAAATTCTTTATAAAATTCTCTTCAGATTTAGCATATCTGCTTTTACATTCTAGCTTTAATATTATTATTAAAGCTAGACTGTAAAATTGTTATATATTTCTATATTTTGTTCATTAATTAATACAATTTAATCAGTGAACAAGAAAGTAAAAGAACTGAAATTGCATACAGAAGCAAGCTCTTCAAAAATATTAACCTGATAGAAAACTATCTGTAATAGAAATTTACATGAAGTATAAAATTTGGAATTAACGCTAAGAGAAATAATTTAAAATTTAAATATTACTTGGAATAGTTGGCTAATTAAAATGTTAAATCAGAAAAATTGCAGCTGTCCTGCATATCAGTTAATTTAATGATAAATACCCAAATATAAAAATTTGGGTGATTTAATAGCTTTTAAAATGATTTTTTTTTAATATTGTAATTTTTTAGGCTGGTGAAATAATGAAAAAGCATTTCCTCTAAGTAAAAAAATCAAAAATATATATTCTATATTAGAACAATTAATGCTGAATTCATGGGAAAAAATATTTTTCTATGAATTCGGTATTAATTATCCTACTTCCTATCTACACTGTTTTTCTTCTTCTTTGACAGGAAAAAGCAAATTTATGAATGAATGAAATCTAAAAATAAAATAATTTAATATGCCATGAATGAAACCTTTCATAATTTAAATTTAAATCTAAAAAATTCCTAAATATCTGGCAGCCAATAATCAAGCAAGTTGTTTCTGGAAGTGACGAAAAAACAGATAAATATTGCATCACTAAGTACAGTAGAGTCCCGTACAACGCGGGGGATTTGTTATGCATTACAGGAAATTGCGTTATCAAAATTTGCATTATCACATGATTTGTGAAAGTTTAAACATTAAAGTTTAACCTTATAAGTTGAAAAAAAAATTTGTATACCTCTGATCGACAAAATTTGAGGGTGTTGTTTGCTTTATTTATGCATTATACGGGACTCTACTGTAGTTTTGACCGTATGATTTTTATTATATTCATTAACATTATTAACTTTAAAAATATACGTACGAGTTACATTTGGAGTAAACATTTCTATTACAAAATTATCCGTCCCTTGATTATGTTGTAATATTTTTCCTTCCTAATAACAAACAAGTATAGAAAATTATATTTTATATTTCAGATATGTGAATTAAGATAAATTTTATAAAACAAATTTATATAAATTAAAAATAAACAAAAATATCTACTTTATAACTTGATATTTCTGGACAATACGATGAAGACAGTTCTAAAACCTAAAAATTAATTTAAAGTAATTAAATAATCAAGTTAAATATGGTATTATACTTATTTAAACTAATTTTAATTTAAAATTAATATAAATCAAAGATCAACATTTTTTTTTTCTGATCGACTTAAAGTATTAAATAGGATGTTAGATTATCAATATCTAAATAAACCAAATATTTAACCGTCTTTTGCAAATTACAGAAAATCTGTGTGACTTACATTAATCATTTATTAGCTGTTACATTAAGATAAAAAATTTTTACTTTTATTTTAATTTTTTGCTTTTACTGTTAATATTTATATTTGTTTACTCAAGTTGTTTATATGAAATTTGTTATACAAACGCTCAGCATAATATCTCTACATATGCTGTGTTTACTGTAATTTAATAAATATAATAATAATAAAGAATAAAATTTTTGTACTAATTTATGCATTATTTTTATCTATTTTATTTATCATATACTCCTTACAGAAAATCTCCCCTAGGAGGAGGGGGTTAATAGAGCTAATGGATTTTACAATAAAGTTATATTTTTTTCCAAATTGTTTCATCTGTATTAGAAAACAATTCATCTATCTTGTCAACCAAGAAATTACAAACAGTGATACAATCATCAGTTGGATAAGATACAAATTTTTCACAATTTATAAATAATGATTCAAAGCTGCATTGCCCCGTGTATAATAAAGACACTTATCTGAAGAATTTACATTTACATTGAAATTTGTCCACATTAAGTGAAACTTATTTAAATGCACCTAAACAATCATTTTCTTTACAACATAAGGTAATTGATGATGATAAACAAAAAACCCCTGACAGTTGTCCAATATTTCTGTGTATCAGGTGAAATTTTGCATTGGCTATCTTTTCCTTCTCCTCTCCAGCAAAAAAATTGTAAAATCTAATATAATTGTGTTGCTATAATATTTTATGGTCTCTGAAGATGAATCAATTAAAGTTAAGGAAAAGCCAATTCGGTATACCAACTATTTTTTGGAAATCTGTTCTTTGACAGTCATTTTAAAACTAAATATGCTGCAAACTCAAGATGAAGGGTCAGAAACAATATTTGACAGAAATTTAAGTATAAGTTTGATAAAACATTTACAAGGAAATTCCAAACCCAATTCAGATCTGATAGTGTACATCAATGTCTATCTCTCAAGACAAAAAAAGGCAACAAAAGAATGAGAATTCAATCAAATCAAACTTGTCAAAACAAAAAGGTCCTCATAAAGATAAACACTATGACCAACCAACATAAATAGAGAAGCAGCTATTCTTTTAAAAAGTGGCATGTGGCTATTTCTCATCTTTCTTAAAATATCAATCATTACTTTTGCCTTAGAGAAAGCTTTACAGTTTACAAAAAAAAACATAAATGACAAAAGGACCTGATACTGATAAATGAATACCCAGGTATACCACTTTGTTTACAATGTTAATCTCTTTACTGTTTATAAAAAATTGTATCTGATTTTGCTTAGCCACCCTCTCTGTCCCTGATGACTTAAGGAAGTTAATCCTTAAACCCAAAGAAAATAAGTATTGATATACTATATCTAACTTCCTTGAAAGTAGACCAGTGTAGTCTACAACAAAACTGTATCATCTGTAAACTAAAGCAGTTGTACAGTACATCAAAACCACTCAAAGTAATGGCTTAATCTCTTAAATCATCAAAAGCCTGCATCATGTTGTTTATATAAGTGAGAATCCAGGATTGTTGTTTTTTATATAAAATGTTATTTGTATCTGTATTAATATTTGTAAAAAAGTTAAACAAACCAAAAGATTGCAAATTTCAACAAGGAAGTTCATGAGATCTTATCTTTGACTTTGTTTCCATCTAAAACAAGACATCTTCCTTTGAATGCAACTCATGTTACTCCAAGGAAGTGTGGTTATATTGTTGAATTGGACAATTGATAGGAACCACATTGAGATGATTAAATTTGGTTAGACATCGATGTATCTGATGAAAGGACAGGTAAATTGCACTTTAAACCTATTGTCCAGTGTCGGTAATATAAACTTTATGAACATTTTTGGGCTCTTCCTGAGTTCTGCTTCAGGTAAAGCCTGAAAACGTTCATGAAGTTTTTTATATTACTGACACTGGTTTAATTAATTAATTAAAGTGCAATTTATTTGTCATTTGGTGTAAGTGCTCTTTTTTGAAAGGAAAGATATAAAAGAAGAGGCAACATTTAAACTGTCACTGCTGCCTTGATTAAAACCTCATAAAAGTCTCTCTCAGAGCCACCTCAACATTCCACAGAATTATATTTGAGTTTACCCTCCAAGAACTTTCCATTGTACAGATGAGATTAAGTCAACTTTTGATCTAAGACATAGATACTACAATTCAAGTGTCAAGTCAGACGATCAATATAAATTTTTACCTTGCCAGGTGCAAGTATTTATGAATTAATTGTGAACTCTTTGTACATAGAGATGAATGTATATTGATAGATTTGTTAGTTATTTGTTTATGTTTGTTATTGTATTCTTAGCTTAAATAAATGTTTTTTATTATTAAACTCACAATTTGAATGGGTGGTTTGTCTCTCTAATTCTGCTTACCCAAGTCCTGTATGAGACTGCTTGCACTCGAAAAATATTTCCTATGGGCCAGAATTCACAGACAGTGTCATAACATCCTCACCTTGATAAATCTAGACTATTTCACCTGTCACCCATAACAAACAAACAATAAAAGACTAAGGGTATCACTTTGTGGGAGACCCTTTTCTAATGTAAAACCAGCGCTTTTTGTCATAGAACGCAATGGAACGGTGTTTCACCACCTTTTTTCGATATATTTTAAAACTTTTAAGAGAATTTTTGAAAATTTGATGTTTGATCCACATTGAATCACTCTGTTGAGCATAGAAGATTGGCAATAAAATTATTAAGATGGTCCTGCTCGTGTGCCGAATCTTGTGTACGATGCATATAATATATTTTTAGTAATGAGATGAGCGTTCCACCACCTTTTTTTTCACAGAAAAAGCACTATGTAAAACTATTTGTGGTTCCTAAACTTGTAACTATCCAGGCTTCTAGTCTTGTAAATAAACTTTGAATGACTTTAATGAATTTGTCAGAGATTGCCGATGCTTTTAATTTTGTGAATAAAACTGATAGAAAAAAACACTATCAAATGTCTTTTTATAAATAATAAAGGTGGCCAATAAATGTTGCCTTTTCCAACATAACTATTTACAAATTAATGAGTGGAAGATCGATATATTGCATAGAACAGGGGTCAGCAACCTTTCAGTGTTGTTGTGCCGAACCTAAGCAGAATCTACTCTATTTTGGTTTTGTCTATTCTACTGAATCATTTGTGATACTCCGAATTTTAACAAAAATCAATCGTCACTGTCGTCATACTTGCTCAACAATTGTTGTCCTCAGCTACCCAAGAAAATATCCCTTTACATTTTCTCAATGGCAAAAGTGATGCATTCCCGTGATCTGCTGACCTCTTAGCCAGGTGATGTCGCACTGATATCAGATTTGATGGCTGAAAAGTCAGTTGTCGCCAGTCACTCTTAGATTAAAGTCATCAAAATTTTTCCCATGTCAGTGCAAATTTCTGTGCTCAATCAGTACTCTGTTGGATTTTCACGTTACTTTCCACTGTGCCTAGAAGAATTTTCTTGATTCAGACCAGTCCAACAATCCAAATCCTCATCCTCAAGATCCTAATCTCAACCTCAATTCGATAATCTAAAATCAAGAATCATTACCATCAATACAGGTTAAGGATGCACCGATTAATCAGTAAGTAATCGATAATCGGCCATTTTCCCGATTAATCGGTATTGGCCATTTTCCCTGATTAATCGGTTTTAATAATCGGCCAATTTTGTATTTTAATATTTTTGTTAGAATGTCACGTAAAAGGCTAATAATAAAAAATATTAAATTTCTGTTATATATTTATTATTTATTACATGACAATCTAAATATTAAAAAAAATTTAACTTAAATTATTTCTTTTATTAATACATATCATAAGGTATAATGTAACCCATTCAAAACTATCTGTTTTATTTAAAGTTTAAACTTTAAATATATAAAACAAATAAAAATTTAATATTCAAACTTTAAAACCCTTAAACTGTAATACAAAAACATGACAATTAACCATTTTCAAAGCTCTTAAATGTTACCTCCAACTCTGAAAATTCTT
>NW_019384353.1:377990-389474 GCF_000671375.1 Centruroides sculpturatus | reverse complement strand
AAAATTAGAATTTCTTCGCAAACACCTTTTTTTTTTTTTAACTATTTCCGCCCTGTGGGCACTAAGAGGGCCTCTTATAGCAGGCCCATTATGGGTTTGGCCAGGCCCACAATGGGGTGACCGGGTGGTGAGGGACGGGATCCGACATATCCGAACGGACCACCCCCGAAAAATTACTGGGGATTCTGTGACCCGTCTGAATTCGATCCTGGGTCCCCCAGAGCAGTGGGTGGCCACCTTGGCCGCTCGGCCATCAGGCCATCCGTAATTAATTATTAACACAATAAATTATTAACACTAATCGGCCGATTAATCGGTATCGGCCGATAATGCGTGACCGATTAATCGGTAATCGGTCATTTCGCATATCGATGCATCCTTAATACAGGTATTTCTCGACTCTTGAACAATTGTAAACTCTCTCTCGCAATTGCTAGGTAGATAGGTTAAGTTGATATATCATATCATGTATTCCTCTTTGTTGAAAATAAATGGGTATTTAGTTGTTAACTTTCATATATGAGTATTTTACTTCCGGTACACTGTCTCTCAACACTAATTTAGATCCAGGATCCGATCGCTTGCACACACAGTCACTTGTGTGACCAAATCAACATGCTGTCTTGGCTTCCATGTCAATCGGGACATGGTGGTGTCAGTCCTGACAGGGCATCAAAGAGGTGCCAACCCTCTGGTCACATTACTCCATTCTTTAGTTAATTAAAATGTTCTCTTTCCATGTATAACATCTATCAAAAATATTACAGCAGTATATAATGTAATAAGACCATAGAATAATAAATAGACTGATAATACATAAAATCTTTCTTTTAGTAATAAAGTCAAAAATATATTGTTTACATTTATGTACAGAGTGAGATTATATTCCTAACATTATATAAGTAATAAAGCATAAAAATATATATGAAGAATATAGTTTCTAAATATTGTAGTTTTAAACCAAATGATAATCATAATTATTAATTTTTCATAAACAATGTAAAATAATTTTACATTTAAAAAATATTATCTTTTTAAATTAGTGTCAGATGTAAAAATTACACAAGTAAAATTTATTAATAAATTCAAGTAAATATTCAAAATATTTGAATATTCTGAGAATGATTAAGCCAAATGGTTTTGCCAAAATTATCAGGCTACTTTTGGGCTACGTTAATAATTAATTCAGCTAGAGGTAGGTGGTTAAGCTGCCATCTCATTAATTTTAATAATTATAATAAATTAATTTAATTTTAAAAAGTTTGAAACAAAACAGTCGGCCCAGAGTGGGACTCAAACCTGCAACTCCTGCCTATGGTGCAATGCATTTCCACTTACACTACCTGGACCTCCATCTGATCTTTGCTTCCAGAACTATTAATTTAGACACAACCATACTAGTTACTTACAATGCTGACTGGGAATGACTGAGCCAAAAGTAGCCCAATAATTTCAGCAAGACTGTTTGTCTTCATCAATTAAAATTGGATTATAAGTTGTTTTATATATATATATATACTACAAACATTTTTAATAAAATAATATAAAAATTACAATTACATATTATATACTGTATTTTTTACCTTGAATGCAACAATGTCACCAACCCTGGGAGGTCCTCTCAAAATTGGATATTTTTGATAATCTTTCTCTTCTGTTGTAATTACTTCATTTAAATTTTGTTGTTCATCTTCATTCTTAACATTAAATTAAAAAAAGATTGCTTCTATGAAAAATACTAATTATGTTAAGCTTAAAATATAACAAACATGTAAATGTAGGCCAAACATAAATTATTAGTTTAAACAAGAAAAATTGTTACTGTAACTATTTTTCTTTAAAACTGAACTTGTCGTATTATTGTATGGTATTTAAATGAAGTTTTTTATATTTAATTACGGCTTTACTTATTGTTAATCTTGATTTCTGTGGTGAATTGTTTTACATTTTCTTAATCTTCTCCTAAACTTTTAAAATTTGCATTTGTAACATTAGTGCAACCTGTATTTGAAGATCTAAGCTGTTGGCATCAAATGAAGCTTATTTTGGCTAATAAAACCAACTAGAGGCTATTAACAATTTGTGACAAAACAGTTGTCTGAAGAGGGATGTGGTTTACCATCCAAAATGCATTGCAATAAAAGATATTTTTAAGAGTTGATTATGTTGCCTTTGTTTTTTGAAAGACAGATATAACAAAAGAGACACAACAAAATTGTTAATAGTCTCTAGTTGGTTTTATTAGCCAAAAATAAGAATAGCATAAATCTGTTTCCATAATAATTATACCAGCAAATTAAGCATTTAAAAAGTATTTCTTAATAAACAATAACACTGTAAACACCTTCAAAAAGTAACAATACATATGGGTTTAATGAATGGAAAGATTCCAGAAATAAATTGATTAATAAAAACACTAATCACACATCACTAATAAGAAGCTTTATGAATGTACTTTGATTTAAACATCAAGGATTGTCATTAAATACTATATCATAATCATTTGACTAAATAACTTAATTACAAAATATTTATAAAAGAAAACTTGTTCTAATAACTAGGATAATACTGTAATTATATTGCTCTGTTCAATTATCCAAAGAAGATAAACTTAATTTATCAGAAGTTCTTCCCTTCAACTAAATTTTGTCTACTTTTTATTTGTTTATTTTCTTGAACATTACAGTTACTTTTTGACATTTGACAATGTTTGCAGCTATGTTTTATTTTTTATGTTGATGTTAAGTATCATTTCTATCATCTTAAAAATTAAATAAAAATAAATTGCAAATATCATTAATGTGATATTAATGAATTTAATTATTACTTACTGTGAATGATGACGATGCACTTATTTCAAGTTGTTTTTCTTTGTTTTTAAGTTGTGCAAATAAATTAGATTTCTTTTCATTGAAATTGTTTTCTGTATTTGAAGAATTTTGAAAACTTGAATGATTTTGTGATAATGATTTTGACTGAGAACTTTTCTTGTTCCTTTGTTCATTTAATGGAGTATTGTGCATGATTTGCAAAACTTCTTCTTCAAAGGAAACAGAATCTTGAATTTTTTCAGTAAATTTTTTCATTTTTTCTTCGTGTAGCAATGCATTTGTAAAATTATCATTTTTTCCCTCATTTTCATCAAATCTAGTGTGTTTATTTTTATAAACATTTAAAACTTTAACTATTAGAGGTTGTTCATCAATTTTTGAAATTTTGTTCGATTCATCTGTCGTATTTTGCATAGAATTATCTAAAAAATTATCTTTCTTCTTCTTTCTATACCTTCGTCTTTTCTTTGAAACCTTACTAATCCTTGTATCATCACACGCAGAAGATTGGTTACATTCTTCAAAAGTATTGTGTACAATTTGCAAAGTTGCTTCTTTATCAAATTCTTCATCATCATTAGTTTTACATTTATCTGACACCAATTCTAATTCTTTTGACTTTAATATTAACTCTTCTTGTTTGTCTCCCTCACTAAATAATGAAGAAATGCCATTTACATTAATTTCACATTCAGGTGTAACAACAGTTTCATCGTACTTATTTTCATACTTCTCTTTCTTTCTCTTCTTTTTTTTCTTACATGTAACAGATTTGTCACGAAAGGTTTCAATATTATCTTCGTTATTCTTTACATCAGTTTTTGATTGTAATTTGTCGCTGTCATCACTCAAATCAGATATTTTTCTTTTTCTAACAGTTTTACTTATATTTTTACAGTCAACAGACACAAAACAATTTTCTGTCTTGTTGTTTTCCAAAATACAACTTGATGAATTATTCAATTGGATTCTAAATCATAAATAAATTGTTTAAGAGATAAGCTTTATTATTAAATAACACATTAATACAGTAAAAATTAAACTTAATGTATAAAATGATATTAAAATAATTACATTAAACATTTGAATATTGTATTCTGAACTCGTGATTTGTTAGCAAATGGTTGGTTTGAATAGCTTGAGCAATGCAACACAGGTGATCTGCCAAGGAAATGCTTCCCTAGCCTGGGTCAGGTCGCAAAGGTCAACAACCTATTGGGGTCGCTGTGGGTCTCCTTGACCCGCATTTTAGATATCAAATTACATTTTAACTATCTAATCTTTTGCACTTTTTTCTTTTAACTATTATTTCTCATTCTGTTTCGTAATTTAATAAATGTATTTGTTTACTTTCTAATACATAGTTAATTATTTATTAACATTTAAATTTATAATGGTTAAAATTTTATAACCCTTTAGATACTTAAAAATTTCTTTAAAATTTAACTATTTAAAAAATTTTAAACAATTAATAATGATTATATCATTATTTTTATTATATAATAGGTATGTCACTTCACGATTTTAAAATAAATTATACTTACATTAATTAAACATATTAAATTACAACAAACGTTAAAGGTCGCTGTGGGTCACCACGACCCACAAGGCCCATTTTTTCGTAATACGTTTTGTGAAGTCGAAAAATGGTTATACATTCAGATAATAACAAAGAATTTAGGAAGCTACTGCGAGTCACATCAAAAATGCACAATTATTAACGATTCGGCAAATCATAAAATAGGGGGTGAGGGTCAGAATGGGTCATGCGACCTCTTCTGGGCTAGACTACTTTTGATGGGAAACTGGCCCCTATTTAGATACAGACACACGAAGAAAACCTAGAAAACTCCACATAGTCATCCTGTTGGCGAGGCACAAATCCGAAACCAACCACCAGTGGTTTTATAACAACTAAATACTTGAAGAAATTAAAAAAAGAAAACATTAATTTAGCTGACAATTCGGTCAAAATATTTAATGAAATGCAAGAAAAGGATCTTCAATTTCAAAACTTTAATAATTTGACAGAATTAGTCCTTCGTGGTCGTGCCTTTACGTACGTCGCACAGTTGCTCTTTAAGTTTCGTAGGGAGTATCCGGACGCGCATCCCACGTACTCGCTCGTTTTGTTTTTCGGACCTAGATTAACCGGTATCTCGTACACCCCGGGGCCGCGTCCGAACATACCGGGTCTCCGACATTACGTAACCGGCCGTAAAGTTACGCTGCGCTTACACGCGATACTTCTGCCGCTCAATCTAATGGTTTTTCTATAGGCATTATCCAATAATTTATTACACGTCACGGGGGCGATTAAGGACGGAAGGTGTTTAGGTTTCTTGCGAGATCCGGTGTTATTGTACATGTTAATTAAATAACCAACCTCAGGTGGCTATACCCGTGCATAGCTGCGATGCTTTTGATTCTGCTCAACTCTAATGGTGTCCCTTATGTCTGTGGTATGGGTATTTGAGGGAGAGATAGGTAATTATTTATAAGCCTGGATTCTGAGAATGGCTACACAGATAGCCGAAAGCTTTAGATAAATTAAAAATGATTGCCGGAATAAACTGCAACTTATACAAAAATTTAATTTTGTATCCTTATATATTAACATACGCTAAAATCGTATAAAACAATTAATTCCCTTACTTAATAAGATCCTCGTCTCTAACGATAGATATCGTCTCGTCGTCTGGCAGAAGACAATCTTTAAAAAATAAATTAAATTCTTTTATGTTAAACCTTTTCGCAACTAAATCTTTTAAATCTTGAATAGTTCTGAGGATATTTGTATCCACGGCAATCCAAATTAAAGTGTTTGAAACGGCGTGCGAAACTTCTTTCAAATCTAACTTTATCCGTACAATCGTAGGAACCGCCATTTTTAGTTTAAATTTTAACTTGGACATTTATTTTCGTATTTAGTATTTTCGTTGTAATTAATTAAATATCATGTTAATATTTATTTATTTATAAAATAAATATAAAAATTATAACAATTATTATTAAAATTCTCTTTTGAATGGTTAATAGTCTATTTAGAATAAATCAATAATTTTGCTAGAAATGTTTCCATCCGATAGACGGAGCTATAAATATTTTACGTAGAGACATGTGGTTTTAGAGAAGAGAGAGAAAGAAAGAAGAAAGAAGATGTGGTTTTAGAGTAAAATGTGATCGCGTGTGTTTGAAAGGTTGAGGTAAAGATGACGTTTGTTTTGTATCAAAATAAGAAGTTAAGAGGCTAAAACCTTCGTACGAACAGTAAAAAGAGAAATAATTAAGACTGGATCTCCGTGTTCTATTTAAGCAACCGTTTATGCGATAATCTATATAAATAATTGGACCACGTGATTCGCATCTGTCAAAATGGGTAAAGGAAAAGGAAAAGATATTTACCAAAGAGTTAATTTTCTTTATCAGGTGAATTAAAAAAAAAAACATTTTATTTTTGTTTTAGTTAAAAATGAAATATCATAGTTTAATGATATATATGTTTTAAAATAAATTAGTATTTATTTCTGGCAATTATTGATTTTAGTAGTTAACTTATATAATAAAAAGTGTTAAAATTAATAAATTTATTGTTGTTTTAGGCAGCCTATACAGTATTAGCTACGACTCCAGCAAATTTCAATCTAATAAGATATTATGGCCGCACTATCAAGATGATATGTCAGAAAAGTCAAATAAAATTGTAAAGTTATTTTTTTTTATGATGACTTAATGTTTTAAAAGATACTATTTGTTGTAATTTATGAAATTATTAATGCCAGAATATTATGAAAAAGTAAGTATGGTAAAACTATAGAATGGTGATTATCATTTCCTGATTTAAAGTCCTGAATCCTGAGATTCAAAAATTCTAAATTGAAGATGTCAGGATTTTAATCTAATTTTATTTCTAAAACTATAAACTCAACTAAAACTGGGTATATGTAAATAAGTACTATACACAAAACTAATAGCCATTAAAAATAATAATAATACAAAACGTTAGGTAAAAGCAAATGCTTTTATGTAATGTTTTGTATTTTGCTAAATATTTGCTTTTATGTAGTGTTTTTTTTTTTTTTTTGCTGGATATTTGTTTTATATGTAGTGGTTATTTCTACAACAATTTTATTATGTACTACAGTTCTCTACTTGTTTGGAGATGAAATTTGAAAAAATTCCACTAATGCCTGTACTTTGAGCTTTCAAGTCCATACCAGTATGGTTTCAGTGAAAACAAACTATGCATGTGTATACATCCAAATGCTGTTCTAGTATTAAAACTAAAACTGAGGAACTTGACTATGACAACATTAATCTATATTCAGGGTATTGAAACAAGGGTACCAATGGTTTTGGAACCAGCAAGAATGCACTGGCAAGCTCAGAAATACTAACTTGTAAGTGTAAGTGGAATGTATTGAAACTTCATCTCCCAAACAAGAAGATACATTTTACAATACAGTTAAATGCATTAAATTTTACACAATGTAAAGATGTGGATATGTTCCATTAGAACATGGAAACTATTTTGTGTTCTATTTAGAATCTTCTCTCTGAAGATGTTGAATATACTTTGTCAAAAATACTAGTATTTAGTTTTAAATAAATAATATTTTCCAAGTTTAACACTGAAAGACACACTCATTTGTTTGTACTAGTGTATAATTTGGTGTTAAGTGCATATAAAAAATTTACACTTTTTTAAATTTCACTTATCAATTATGTAATTAATAGAGTAGAATTTCATTAATGCATTTATGGTACTAGAGCAGTGTTAGATTACAAGATATTTTTGTATTTTTGCAAAATTTGATAATTAATATGCAGTTGCAGATATTGCTGTATACAGTGGTGCATTGACTTATGAGTTTAATTCATTCCGTGACAGAACTCATAATTCAAATTACTCGTATGTCAAATCAATTTTTCCCATTGAAATGCTATTAATCTGTTCCTGACCCCTAAACACTGCAATTTTTTGTTAATGTTTTAAAATAAGAAAAATATACTTATAAATAATGAATATTGTATAAAAACACAATAGAATGTACTGCAATAAACTGGTTTTGTGGATGTTGCTGTGTACATAAAGAAAAAAAAAGATGGAAAATAAGAGATGAGAGCCACACACATAGGAGTGAACTTATGCCTACATCACTCAATTACATGATTTTCTATAATCTAGCATGTCAGACATTGGAAGAGTAACAAAAATGATAAAATTATGGCAGTTTCCATCTTCTTTTAATTAATCTATGGTTTGCTTTGCCAACTAGTGGTGGAGCATCTGAAGATGGCTCATAACCCAAATTTTAGCTCTCAACCCAGAGCAAAAAATCGGCCGAGAGACGGTTCTTATCTCGAAAAAGTCATAAGTTGGGACACTGTTAAGTCAAGGTACCACTGTACTTTGTATCAGCACATGCTACTGTATTCTTCAGATTTTCTTACATGTGCTGTTTATTGGTCTAAAAATGATACAGTACATGATTATACTGTGTTAAGGTTGATTGAAAAACCTGCATAAAATAATTGATATTGGTGGCTAGTAATGCTGCAACTTTGGTTTGGAGAGAAGTTGTATTTCTTAGAAGACCAGATCAACCTTTGATTCTGCTTACTGACTGTTGACTAAATGATGGCTGAAAAACAACTTCCAAGTAACTCATGTTGCTATAGTGGAAACCTCCTTTTATAGACACTACCAAACAGATACTGAGAATCAAACTCTTGTTGAAACCTGCAAACATCAGATGATTCTTTCAAGTCCAGTCCTGAAAGATGTTTGCACCAACTTATTTGGCAGTTGTGGCGTAAACATGTATTAGGCATAGGAAAGCCCTGCAAAAGCTTTCAACTCAACGTAAATAAGATGCTATAACAAAATGAGTAGTTTTCTTAATTGTATTGCTCTAGATCCCATATTTGACCATATACCTATAAAATTAATAATAGACTTTAATGCACTTTAATAATTTCATACACAATAGCTAAGCAAATACTTTTAACATCAACCATGAAATTCAAACATGGAATTAATCTTCCAATATAGGCTGTACACCTTCCCTTCACTTCAATTTCTGCCTAGGACTGTTTTTAATCCACCATATGTACAAACAAATTTCGAATCATGGAAAACTAGCATGTAGAATTATCATCAGATCATTTGCTACTTTTCCTAGTGCTAGATTACTGGACATTTTGGATTATCAGGTGCCAAATTAACGATCCTTTATCATCTGTAAAAGTTCGTCCGATGGAGAATTATTTTTAATAAAATAAAAGACAAAACTGTCCAAAAAGGATCACCATTTATTACTTGTGTTCCAAGACTAAAACATTTTCGGCGACTGACCTTCCTTTTTAGGCTACTTTTTTGATCCTNAATACAAAAACATGAGAATTTCACCATTTTCAAAGCTCTTAAATGTTACCTCCAACTCTGAAAATTCTTTCACTTTCAATGGAAGATGCTGAGGGACTTAGATATTTCATAGCTATTTTGCTTAAATTAGAAAAAAATTCTTTTGAACTTTCCACCACAAAAATGGGTCGCTATCTTTGTATAAAAGGTAAATGTAAATATTATTCTAATTCTTCATTGAAACATTTGTTCATTTGTTTTGTTTTTTCTTCCTTTTTAAAAACATGCTTTTATTCATTCTTTCGTTCACCAGAAGTTAATTCATCAAATAAATTAGAAAAACTCAGAGATTATCCTCCATCTTGATTGTCTCCAGAAGCAGAAGCTTCAGAATTTAATTCTTCTTGAGATTTTGAATTATCAACATTATCTAAGCTATCGATTGTCCATCTTCTTATTTTCTCTATCATTTTTTTTTAAACTTTAATTTTGAATCTTGGATCTAATAAGGATGACAACCATAGAGACTTGTTTTCTATATATGCTGAAAATCTTTTTATATTGAATTTTCTAGTCCTTCTATAGTGGAATTAATGCCATTAAAGAAACTACTGCTCTACTTTTGATAATACGAGAGACCACTGATATGTGCTCAACGTGGAAATTTTATTATCTATAGCATATATGCACAAGGGCTTTTTGCTGTTCAAAGTTTCTTTGCAACATGCAGTAAGTAGAATTCTAGTGAGTAGGAGCATCTTGAATTAATTTGTGTTTCTGCAAACCTAACTTGTCTTGCAAATCTTCCAATTTGCTTATAGCTACAGAAGAATGGTTAAAATGTGTAACAATATTTCTATTAACTGTGATTATAGTTTTCAGATCTTGTTGAGAAAATATGCATTCGTTTATAAAATTATTTTTATAACAAGTAGTTAATAGTTTTCAGATCTTGTTGAGAAAATATGCATTCGTTTAGTGTCAGCTGCAGTGTATGTGTAAAACATGATAATACTTCTAAGTTGCAATTCCTGATTCCAGCTACCATATTTGCTCCGGAATCTCTCAGTACTAAGAATATCCTATGACTTTTGTCAACTTATATCGTTCAAGAACTATCTTTATCTGTTCGCTGATAAGTGTAGCTGTATGAGAACCTTCAAAGGGAACAATTCACAAAACAGCTCTTGCTGAAAATTATCCTTCAACCAGTGAGATTATTACATTTTAAAAAGGAAAATTATTTGTAGTTGCTGTCTAAATATCAGCGGTTAAAGAAATACTGTATATTTTAAATCAGTGTTTTTCAACCTTCTTGAATACGGGACCCCTTTACAAGTTAAAAAATTTTGGCGACCCCCAGGGCCATATTAAAACTATATCAGTGATTTTAAAAACTACGTATTTAATTCTCTTTCTGTTGAGAGCTAAATATCAATCAAAAATCCAATTGTACTGTAAAATAAACAGGCCCAGCCTTCTCAACGAAATTGTAGGTTTTTTATTGTAGTGTAGGACCTACAAACACTTGTCTTTTTTTACCCGCGACCCCTCTGGGGGGCGCGACCCACAGGTTGAAAAACACTGTTTTAAATCATCAATAGCTTTCTGAATTTTTGACTGAACTTTTTGAAATATATCACGGATGTTATTTTCAGATACAGTATATATTTTCTGCTGGGAATATTGTAATTAGAAACGAACTTTTTAGTAATCTTTGAAATCCTAAATCTGATACAACAAAGTATTCTGTATATCTACACTTATCATTTATCCAATCAAATAATAAACTTCTTTGTATCGTTGATATTCCACAATTTTTTCTTCTCTATTAATTGAGTTAAAGTAGTGTCAGCTGCAGTGTATGTGTAAAACATGATAATAGCTTGTCTTTGGATATGAGTTTCCGTTGTTACTGATGAACATTCAGCTTCTTTCATTTCAGAACTTTCTCTTTTCATCTTTTAAGTTTATTTTAAAAAATTTTCATGATGACATTTTCCCAGATGATTTATCATGTTTTTGGTGGCGAAAGTTTTAGCATTTTTTCCATCTCTTGAAATAAAAGACTGGCATAAATTGCACTTGGAAAACTTCTTGTTTTTATCTTTCTTAAAAAATTTCCAAGCAATACTGGAAGCCATGGGGGGTTTGGATTTAGATATTAATTAAAATTTAAAAGTTTATCAAAATAATAATTTATCATTTTAATTTAATACATCTGAAAAAGAAAAAATAGCTTCATATTGAAAATTATTTTTATAACAAGTTGTTATAAAATTATTT